>NC_090646.1:248004630-248074705 GCF_040937935.1 Hyperolius riggenbachi | reverse complement strand
GGCATTTTAGGGGCCCTAAACCGTGAGGAGTAGTCTAGAAAACAAATGCCTCAAAATGACCTGTAATTAGGACGTTGGGCCCCTTAGCGCACCTAGGCTGCAAAAAAGTGTCACACATGTGGTATCGCCGTGCTCAGGAGAAGTAGTATAATGTGTTTTGGGGTGTATTTTTACACATACCCATGCTGGGTGGGAGAAATATCTCTGTAAATGGACAATTGTGTGTAAAAAAAATCAAACAATTGTCATTTACAGAGGTATTTCTCCCACCCAGCATGGATATGTGTAAAAATACACCCCAAAACACATTATACTACATCTCCCGAGTACGGCGATACCACATGATTGGCACTTTTTTTGCAGCCTAACTGCGCTAAGGGGCCCAAAGTCCAATGAGTACCTTTAGGATTTCACAGGTCATTTTTGTTTCAAGACTACTCCTCATGGTTTAGGGCCCCTAAAATGCCAGGGCAGTATAGGAACCCCACAAATGACCCCATTCTAGAAAGAATACACCCAAACGTATTCCGTTAGGAGTATGGTGAGTTCATAGAAGATTTTATTTTTTGTCACAAGTTAGCGGAAAATGACACTTTGTGAAAACAAACAATTAAAATCAATTTCCGCTAACTTGTGACAAAAAAATAAAAACTTCTATGAACTCACCATACTCCTAACGGAATACCTTGGGGTGTCTTCTTTCTAAAATGGGGTCATTAGTGGGGTTCTTATACTGCCCTGGCATTTTAGGGGCCCTAAACCGTGAGGAGTAGTCTTGAAACAAAAATGACCTGTGAAATCCTAAAGGTACTCATTGGACTTTGGGCCCCTTAGCGCAGTTAGGGTGCAAAAAAGTGCCACACATGTGGTATCGCCGTACTCGGGAGAAGTAGTACAATGTGTTTTGGGGTGTATTTTTACACATACCCATGCTGGGTGGGAGAAATACCGCTGTAAATGGACAATTGTGTGTAAAAAAATCAAAAGATTGTCATTTACAGAGGTGTTTCTCCCACCCAGCATGGGTATGTGTAAAAATACACCCCAAAACACATTGTACTACTTCTCCTTTTTTGCACCCTAACTGCGCTAAAGGGCCCAAAGTCCAATGAGTACCTTTAGGATTTCACAGGTCATTTTGAGAAATTTCGTTTCAAGACTACTCCTCACGGTTTAGGGCCCCTAAAATGCCAGGGCAGTATAGGAACCCCACAAATGACCCCATTTTAGAAAGAAGACACCCCAAGGTATTCCGTTAGGAGTATGGCGAGTTCATAGAAGATTTTATTTTTTGTCACAAGTTAGCGGAAATTGATTTTAATTGTGTTTTTTCACAAAGTGTCATTTTCCGCTAACTTGTGACAAAAAATAAAATCTTTTATGAACTCACCATACTCCTAACGGAATACCTTGGGGTGTCTTCTTTCTAAAATGGGGTCATTTGTGGGGTTCCTATACTGCCCTGGCATTTTAGGGGCCCTAAACCGTGAGGAGTAGTCTTGAAACGAAATTTCTCAAAATGACCTGTGAAATCCTAAAGGTACTCATTGGACTTTGGGCCCTTTAGCGCAGTTAGGGTGCAAAAAAGTGCCACACATGTGGTATCGCCATTCTCAGGAGAAGTAGTATAATGTGTTTTGGGGTATATTTTTACACATACCCATGCTGAGTGGGAGAAAGATCTCTGTAAATGGACAATTGTGTGTAAAAAAAATTAACAAATTGTCATTTACAGAGATATTTCTCCCACCCAGCATGGGTATGTGTAAAAATACACCCCAAAATACATTATACTACTTCTCCTGAGTACGGCAATACCACATGTGTGGCACTTTTTTGCAGCCTAACTGCGCTAAGGGGTCCAAAGTCCAATGAGCACCTTTAGGCTTTACAGGGGTGCTTACAATTTAGCACCCCCCAAAATGTCAGGACAGTAAACACACCCCACAAATGACCCCATTTTGGAAAGTAGACCCATCAAGGTATTTAGAGAGGGGCATGGTGAGTCCGTGGCAGATTTCATTTTTTTTGTCGCAAGTTAGAAGAAATGGAAACTTTTTTTTTTTTTTCCACAAAGTGTCATTTTCCGCTTACTTGTGACAAAAAATAATATCTTCTATGAACTCACTATGCCTCTCAGTGAATATTTTGGGATGTCTTCTTTCCAAAATGGGGTCATTTGGGGGGTATTTATACTATCCTGGAATTCTAGCCCCTCATGAAACATGACAGGGGGTCAGAAAAGTCATAGATGCTTGAAAATGGGAAAATTCACTTTTTGCACCATAGTTTGTAAACGCTATAACTTTTACCCAAACTAATAAATATACACTGAATGGGGTTTTTTTTTATCAAAAACATGTTTGTCCACATTTTTCGCGCTGCATGTATACAGAAATTTTACTTTATTTGAAAAATGTCGGCACAGAAAGTTAAAAAAATCATTTTTTTGCCAAAATTCATGTCTTTTTTGATGAATATAATAAAAAGTAAAAATCGCAGGAGCAATCAAATAGCACCAAAAGAAAGCTTTATTAGTGACAAGAAAAGGAGCCAAAATTCATTTAGGTGGTAGGTTGTATGAGCGAGCAATAAACCGTGAAAGCTGCAGTGGTCTGAATGGAAAAAAAGTGGCCGGTCCTTAAGGGGTAGAAAGCCCTAGGTCCTCAAGTGGTTAAATAATGCATGCTATCATAATTAACAATCCACGTAATTTATTTGCCCATTTGTACCAGTCATTACACCATTTAAATGATGTCCCTATCACATCTGGTGGCAATATTTTATTTGGAAATAAAGGTGCATTTTTTCAGTTGTACAAGTCCATAATTTATAAATAGCAGTAATAAACCCTCTTGATATACATATTTAAAAAGTTCAGTCCCTAAGGTAACTATTTTTTTTTATTGTAATTTTTTTGGGGGAGGGGGTAACTATTGGGGAGTGTAGGAGGTAAGGGGTTAATATAACATTTTAAAATAGGTCTTTGTATTTAAAAAAAATGCTTTTAGATGTAATTTTGCTATTTGGCCACAAGATGTCCTCAGTAATTTTTTAGTGTACTATTGTATGCTTACAGGAAGTGTACTGAAGATGGGTAACTTTTTTTTTTTAGAATGTTCACGCCGCTTCTCATAGAACCCGCCGATCATTGCTACTGCATTTCCATTAATTGATCTCCAGGTAAGCGAGCGGAAACGTGCACGAGTGCGGGAGCATGCACATGAGCGATTGGGAGTGCGGACAGCAGCGGTAGCGGCGGGCGTACATGTATCTACACTCCAAGAGCGGAAGTAAAGTTTAAAGGGGCATAGATATACTGTACGGGGGCGGCAAGAAATACACCTCCCACACCTGTAATAATATTCAACCACACCCCCGGCCATGCATACCACAAAGAATTCATAAACAAAAAATTAAGTTTTATCAATCAAACCACACCATTATTTTTCCTTCATATTAACATTTGAAAATAAGAAATATATCAATTTAAAGGATGGGAACACATAAATTAAACACATTTTCCAAAGAAAAATGTAATGATTTATGTATATCTGTACATCAGTCCTGAAAAAGGTGCAAAGGAGAAAGAAAGAGGGACAGAAGGATTTGGTTCCAATAACGGGCTGTCCCCCCAAAAAGGGACAATTGGGAGCTATGGGCTCTATTCAAGTGAATGGAGTTTAAGATCTCTACTAAAGGTAAAAACTACCTGAGGTAAGCATAGATGTATACATGTTCATGCTGGATTCCCATACCTCTGTGCATTGTCCATTTCTCTCTTTATTTTGCCCTGTCCCCCAAAATCACTCCTAGAGAAAATGGACTTTTGGCTTAAATCAACATTTCAAACAGGAAGAGCAGGCATACTGTGTTGTTCACTTCTATCATCCTTCCCTTCCCTTAAAGGAATACGATCGATTCACATATTTTTTTCAATTGACACAGGAATTGTTTGGGAAGTGCTGCTGGTGTTTATATATTTTAGTAGCAACTTCTTTGTTTACTGTTAGCAAAATACATTCAAAGTTTACTGACGCCAAAACTGACGGCTGACTGAGCCATGAGCAGAGGGGAAATTCCCCTCACACTTGATCAGTTAACTCTATGTGTAGCTCTGTGTGTGACAGAGAGAGACAGGACACAGGAGCTGCAGCTGTTGGGAGCTCTGTTTCTGACTGAAGTGTCTGAAGAGAGCAGAGGAAATGTAACAAATTGCCACAGCTTTTTCACACTGTTTTTGCTTTCAGAGTTTGATATGTTTGATATTTGCTTTCTGTAGTCTGATATGCAACTCTGGCTGTGCATTGAAACAGACACCCCTTCTGCAATTGATTTGTCCCAATATAGCTAAATCCTACCCTCAATAAATTACAGCTTTTGCCTCTGATATTTAACATGAAAAGTAGGAAAATGTTTACACAGCTACTTAGACATTATTTGTACATTGTCATTTTAGAACACTTGGGTAACGATAGTATTCCTTTAAGCAGAGTGAATGAAGCAGGGAAGAGGATGATACAACATTACCACAAGGCTGCCTCTTCCTGTCTGAAACTTTGTCTTTTCAAAGAATTATTATGGAGACCAGAAAGAATGAAGAGAGGAATGGACAATGTACAGAGATATGTGGATCCAGAATGAACACACCTCTATTGATGCCTTAGGTACCTTTGCTTTGAGTTAGGTCAGGTGTGCTTTAAGCTTACTATGGTAGACAATTGAAGCTCATATTGCTACTGTAACGGAGCAGATCACCCATTATAACTACAGTAGCTTTAAAGGGGAACTGAAGAGAGAGGTATATGGAGGCTGTCATGTTTATTTCCTTTTAGACAATACCAGTTGCCTGGCAGCCCTGCTGATCCTCTGCCTCTAATACTATTAGCCATAGCCCCTGAACAAGCATGCAGCAGATCAGGTGTTTCAGTGGTTCAGACTTATAAGTCTGATCTGACAAGACTAGCTGCATGCTTGTTTCTGGTTTTAATCAGATACTGCTGCAGAGAAATAGACCAGCAGGGCTGCCAGGCAACTGGTATTGATTAAAAGGAAATAAACATGACATCCTCCATATAGCTCTCTCTTCAGTTCCCCTTTAAAGAGGTGATGTACAGATAAATGCAGACCTGTTACTCTACAATGAAGTTACAATTTCTTTATAAACAGACCCCCTATGTAGTGGTTACATTGTGAGCTTTTGAATGACAGCTAACAACATAAATTGTTAAAACTAGTCTGTAAAGCACTGTGGTAACTGTCAGTCCTAACACTACCTTGTGTGGAAAGAAACAATGCAGTAAAAAGCTAAAGATTTATGGATCTTCTGCACAGAAGCTCCACCCAGTTTTCATATCCCGATTGCCAAAAATGATTTATAGTACTTATACTAAAAGAAGAGAGGATATTGCATTCCACAACTCCCTAACAACAACTACTGGCAACTTTTACCATTCATCAATCATGCTAGAGCCTAAATAGTCAATTAACAAAGTAACTTACAATCTGCTTTGATTAAATCATTTTCCTTTATTATAATATATTTGTTTTTAAATTATACTGTAAAGCATATGCCACAAAATGTTCCTACGTACACCTGTTATGGTAAAAGTGGACATAAATGGGTTCAATATATTTATAGCAGATTAGATCCGTTTATTTAAATGCTGCTTGCTGATAATACAGGCAAAAATTAATTTATGGGCAATCATCAATTTTAAGAAGAAAAATAAAGATCAGTGTGGTCCAGTGACTAGGGGTATTTTTAATAGCTATTGTTGTGTACAAATGTTCAGAAGTGTTGCTTTTATTTTGCAAAATACCAAAACGAGGGTAAGAAATAGAAAAATAAAATCTGTGAAAATAGAAACTTTTGGCTGCCATATACCTCACTATTGTCATATCTATAATATCTAATAGATGATAGTGTTTGTGTGTTTTAGACTGTAAAGGTTCGTGGCCAGCACAATGCTAACACAATGGACTGCTGTCATCTTCTTTTGTGTCTTGTATCTTATTCTTTTCTATGCTTACACGTTATTATTCAATGAGTCCCAGCAGGGAAAACGTTACCATTATCTTTTCCGGCTTCACAATGGCTTGAAAGATCAGCTCTCTGTATCATGCAGCAGGGAGGATGCCCTTTGACCTCTGAAGGTACAGCTCCTACTGCGACAGACTCACTTACTCCATAGGCTTCCTCAAAGCCTGATACATGTCTATTTCAACTGCACTGCAAGGTTGCTGATAGGACATCAAAATAGTTCTAAACGCATAGCATCAGGCCACTACTGAGAATCAGAAAATTATAATTACCATAAATGGCGGCATCCTATCTCTACTGAATAAATAATACAACTTTCTTTTTCTTCTGTAAACGTGTTTACATGTATGTGGGTTATTGTGGATCACATTTTAAAGATGAAATAGTGGTTTTAGAAGGAATTAAGATGCAAACAACAACCTATATAGCCTGTAAACAAAGTAATTGAATAAAAAAATGTAAATATGTAATTTGAAAAAGCAAATATGTTATTTAAAAAGCAATACTGCATTTTACAAATGTTAAAATAAATGTAAAACTTGTAAGTATGTGTCGACTATAACAAGGTGGTACTGAGGATAAATAGTACTAGTCCTTTGAGGACAATGGAACCCAACCACAATGCTACACCCACATACAGGGCTGGATTTTCCATAAGGCGACTGTAAGCTCATGCCTACAGGTGCCTTTTGTGGCAGAGACAGCTCCCCTCCCTGAATGACCTCTTTCCTCAACCCTCCTGATGTGGAGATGTTGCTGCCTGCTGTGCACACGTTCATGTCCTTCAGCTCCACTCACTCCCAAAATTGCACTGAAATAGCACACAGACCAGAAATCTGCATTGCTGCAGCATTCTGTTCACTACCACATGCTCGTGAGCAGTGGTTGCATGGGCTTGGACTATAACATCACCACGCTCTTCCAGGCTGCTTAACTTTTTATGCTCAGGACTGAAACTACAAATCTCAGCATGCACCTCACCCCACCACTCTACACACTTCCCCAAGCAGGTAATTTTCTCAGAAATGCCAGTTGTGGACCAGAAGTGGCAGAGCTTCCCTTAGTTTTGGGTGCTATGTTGGTATTTAGCGCCTGGAAGAAGGAGGGCTGCTTGCGGCTACTGGATCTGCTGGACAGTCTGGATTTCTTTGGTGGGGTCTGTCACCATCCGCCTGATCCAGCTCTTCGGCCTGGAGGGTGTGGCAATGCCTGGTGAACAGCCTCCAAACACACACTCATTCTCACACACTCTCACACTCACTCTAACATTCACACACTCTCTCATACTTTTTCACAATCACACACTCTCTCACACTCTTTTTCCTGCCTCATAACACCAACCTCAGGAGCTTAAGCCCTAATCCTTAAAAAAATATTCTGAACTCTAATCCCTGCGTCATGTTACTAACTGTCCTTAGGATCTTACATGGCTATCACTGTCTCATCTCATCCTTAGTGACATGAGACAGTGATTAAAGTGTAATATCCTATGGACAGTTAGGGATGTGAAGCTTTAGCGTTCTGGGCAACTTCAAGAGTTTGTGCCAAAATCTCTGTTTACATAGGACACACCAACCCCACCTCCCCCCTTACCCACAATGGTCAGCTAAACTACTCAACCTCACCTCCTGCAAAAACAAAATGACTCAAAAATGTGAAGTGTCAGTCATCATATTTTAGATAGATCATAATAAGGCGTAGTGATGTCCATGACATCCTTGGACTGTAAAGCCCTTATGATCAGGCCACATAGCTTGTCAACCATCCTCCCCTGAGAAACAACAGGAAAAAAACCTTTCTGCTCTCTGCACCATTGTTCTAATGACTGCATGTGCCCACCACACAGATAAGGAATTATTCAAAGTCTGAATTTGAAGACTGTCCCTTCTTAGCCCTTTAACCCCTTCCTTCACATGAGCTCCCCCTAAGGCCTTGTTTGCATCTGTGCGCTTCTGTCCGCTTTTCAGCAACATGTATCAATCTGTAACATTGATGTGCTAATAAAAAGCGAACAGAAGCGCATAGATGGAATCAAGGCCTTAAGCCTCGTTCACATCATACGTGCTTCCGAGCGAATATGGAAGCGCATATGATGTGCTGAAACACAGGAACTTCGCAGCAGTACAATGCACTGGGAAGCGCTTGCGTACTGATGGCTGCATTTTGCCCTGAAGCGCAGAGCTGATCCCATCACTGTCAATGGATGGGATCAGCAGCACAGCGGGCAGCGGCGCAGATGGCGTGTGATCGGATGCGCTGCGCTCGAAACGCACGGCCATCTGCGCTCCTCAGATGTGAACAAGGCCTTAGGGTTTGTAAAAAAAAAAAATCTGTCTCTGTCTGCAAGAGTGTTCTAATTATAGCATGTGCACAGTCACAGAAAAGGTATTAGACACAGGGAGGGATGGCTGAACATCACAATTTTGTGCTCATAAACACATTCCCGGACATTACTGTGAATAATCACAAACTAATAGTTCATGGCGAGCCCCATTGACTTTATTGGCACACAAAATTCTGAAACCTCCATGGGATCTCTGCAGCCATAATTTCTTTAAAAAAAGGTGCACAAAGTGTACCAAAACCTGGACCGTGGTGGAATGGTGGAGGGGGAATCAGGGGCAAAATATTCCAAAAAAACTATGTATTTTACACAGAGGCTTTTTTCAGTGTAAATGCCAAAAATCCCATATAGCTTCTAGATTTTTAAAATAAATGTCTTTACAGGGCTGTAGAGTCAGTACAAAAATCATCTGACTCCAACTCCGATTCTGATTCCTCAGTTTATGAAACCACCAACTCCGATTCTGAGTCCAGGTACTTAAAACTTCAACTCTTTGACTCCAACACCTTAGTCTAATACTTACCAGGGCTGTGGAGTTTGTTCAAAAATCATCTGACTCAGACTCTGACTCCGACGTTTGATGAAAACACTGACTCCAGGTACCCAAAACTGCTCCGACTCCTTGACTCCGAATTCACAGCCCTAATGTGGCCGCCATGGTTGCCTGCCTAAAAATTGTTATTTGCAGCCACTTTTGCAGAGACCAGAAATGCGTGTCATTACGCATTTATCTATTACATTTTACAGTTTTTTGTGACCTAAATTTTCCACATTTTAAATATTTCAACTGAACGTGCCACATTGCCAATGACTTCACTCTACAGCCACACCATTCTTCCTTCCTGACGTAAACAAAATGCCATTCCTCAGAGAAGCCTGAAGAAAGTGTCATTCCAAATGTATGTATTACATTTTTTATACTTGTATGTCATCAGAATTTGTAATTTCAAATATGTCATGTCAAATGGTGTCCATTACAACATTGAAATTGCATCCACTGTAGGACTGAAAAATGTGTGGTGAGAGAACCTCCACTCTACAGCTACACCATCCTTTCTACCCGATGAAAAAGAATGGCAGTCCTCAGAGTGGCCTGAAACATGTGGTTTTGCCAATTAAGGCCTGGTTCACATTAGCGTTCGCTGTCCCGATCCGCCTGATTGGATCCGGACCGTATACTGTACAAACGGAACGTACGTTCCACATAGCAATGCAAAGTCTATGCGGACGTTCACATGCGTACCTTCCGTACAGAACGGAGCCGGATCGGATCCGGACTCCGGACACTTTTCCAACATGCGCTATTTTTCGGGTCCGGTCATCCGGCCCACACACCCGGGCCGGATCCTGACCTGAACATGCGGCCATGCTGTGCAATGAGAAACGGATGTTTCTCATCACACTGGCAATAGGACCGGATGCTTCCAGCACCGATCCTATGCCACTTGGGGGCCCCGGACTACACGCCGGTATCCCCCATGCTTGCGGTGCCTTTCTGGCACTGCAATGTATCTAGTTCCGGCTACTTTATTGTAGCCGGAACTGATACATTCCGGATCCGCAACTGGTGGCAACTTGTGGCCACCGCAGAGACCCATACGGTCTCTTTGCGGACCCCAGACACTTGCGGACTCGAACCGCAAGTGTGAATGGGGCCTTATCTATGACATTTTTAAACATTTGATGTCATCAACATGTTTCCACTCTAATGACACTTTAGTTGCAGGCACTGTAGCATGGGCCAGGAGAAGGCATCAGGTGGCAGAGTAAACATTGTTAGTTGCCTCCACTGTAGGAGAGGCCTGAAATATCAGACATTGTATAGTAAAGTTTTAATTTTTTTAACTTGAATTTTTAAGTTTTTTTTTATTTTGAATACATTAAAAAAGTGTCCAGTGTCAAGTGTCCAGTTCTCTCTTTTTATATTGTTGCGTTCATCCTGCAAGTATTTAAGTTAAATTTAAATAATTACATTTGAAAATGTTCTATTACTATTACTGCTTCTGGCATGCACAGGTGGAATGCTGAGTGGCAATAACCTTAAAGTGGACCCAAATTAAAAATACAAGATTTCGGAAATAAAATCTATTTTATAAATTATAATAATAAATACCAGTCTTTTTCTGCTGCATGATGAAATATTTTACATTTATTGGAGGAACCCCTCTCTTCCTTTCATATTGCCGGGACAGAATCCAGCAAACTGGTGGAGTAGGTGGTGTCCGTCACAGGAGGAATTGCTAATGGCTGCCACCTGTATAACCCTAGTTATGAAAAGAGCAGGGTGAAAAGTATGCACTGAAATTTTCACAGGCTTGAAGGAGTGTTTATTTATCTTTGTATGTGTCAGAGTGGTGCAACTAACTATTTTGAATTAAAAAAATGTTTGGTTTGGGTCTGCTTTAAATAGGGCTGGCTGGAAGGTGCAGTGGAGGACAGCTGTGAGCAGGAGGGGGGGGGGGGGAGAAGGCAGTAGGAGGAACACAGGGAGGCATGCTTATGCTGCCTATCAGCCATCTCCTCCTGGATGTCCGCTAGGTTCCTGAAACTAAATCTAGACAAAACGGAATTTATGATCTTCCCACCCCAGCTATCCCTGAACCTCCCAGATGTGCATGTCACTGTTAACCACACTAGCATTCACCCTACTTCTCAAGCCCGCTGTCTGGGTGTAACCCTGAACTCCGAACTCTCCTTCACTCCCCACATCCAAAACCTCACAAAGTCCTGCAAATTCCACCTTCATAACATCTGTAAGATTCTCCCTTTCCTGACCTCATAATTTCCCGCCTCGACTACTGTAATGCCCTTATGACCCGAATAGCCCCACTGCAGTCCATCATGAATGTGGCAGCCAGAACGCTCTACCTCCACCCATTAGGGAAGCCCCCTTCTTTAGCATCTTCAAGAAGGCCCTCAAAACTCACCTTTTCAATCTGGCCTACCACCCCTCACAATTGCTCTAAACCCACAACGGAACTCTGGTCCCTACCTTTCATGCCTCTACCTCTCCTTCTAGATTGTAAGCCTTTGGGCAGGGTCCGCCTCCTTTTGTGTCCTACCTGATCATGCACCTCCATTACTGTGAACCCATGCTATGCACTTGAGTGAATCTAACTTGCCTAATCTCCATGCTCCATCCAGTGACTGACTAAGCATTAATTTATGGTCATACTGTGCTGTGTGATCTGGTTTTCTTGTATTCCTGTATTGTCATATTGCTATATGTCACCCCTAAATATTGTCTGTAACCTAAATTAATGTTCAGCGTTGCGTAATATGTTGGCGCTTTATAAATACAAAAAATAATAATAATAATGCTTGGGCTTTAAGTACTTCTTCTTTTAGGGGCTTCATGCCACAATGCCTTGTGCTTCTTCTTTTAAGGTGCCTTCTCAGCGTATTAGTTCCTATATGCATGCTGGTCTTCCAACGACTAAGATTTTCTTGACACAGGATGCAGATATCACCGGTTCTGTCAGAAGCAGACACACAAAAATATTTCCACACTAAAGAGCCTCGTCAAGCTGGTTTAGTACTGGTAGAACTGAACAGGTGGGTTATCTGTCTGACCACAGGTGAAATCACACCCTTCTGTTTGCCTCCTATACCCCGCAATCTCTCCCTACTTCCTAACTTATTCTTTTCTCTCCAAAGCTTGGTGTTATGATCGCTTCTGCAGCAGGTACTGCTGGCAGTAGTAGTGCTGCAGCTCAGGCAGTTCTGATCTCTTTCCATGCAAGCTGCATAGCTTTGTCTGCCTTTTCCTGCTGTCAGCTTGTGACTGATTATCATTCACCTGTGTGGGAATCTGCATGTCTGCTCCCATTAGATGACCTCAGTATAAAGATCTGCTTCCTGCAGGGCTCCTTGGGCTATCATAGCTTCAGTTTAAGCCTGTCTTGCTGTTGCTTCAGCCCCAGATCGTGTTTCTTGTTCTAAAGATACTTTGCTGGTCTTGCATCATATGTTGGTTCATTGCCAATATATATGCATACCAGCACGTTTATTATTTTCCTTGTATTCGTGTTACGTTGATACATCAGTGTCGCTGATGTATACGTACACGAACTGTTTATATCCTGTGTTCAGTTAGTCAGCTTTCCAGCACGTTTTGGTAGTTGGCGCGTATCGTGATCACCCGTGCTGAGTTAGTTATCCTGCTCCTGGTTCTGATTGTGGATTGCGTTCATCTCTGCAAAGAGATAACGAATCCTTCTGAATCCTGTTCTGTTACCGTTTGTGGATTGCGTTCATCTCTGCGAAGAGATAGCGAATACTTCTGAGTCCTGTTCCCTGTGTTGCTCCAGTCCTAGTCAGTTGCATGCTGACTGTGGAGAATACACCACCAAGCCTAACATTATGATAGCCCCCATTACCAATCCCCATTGTGGGGGGGATTTCCAGAAATTATGACACTGTTTGTCAGGGGTCCTGCTCCTTTAAAAAATTTGAAAAGCTTGGCCCTGAAGTCACAGACACATTTATACCAGAATTGGTTAAGGTTTTGGCCAATCCTGACTTTCGGGCTTCTGCAATTTCTACCTGGTCTGATTGGATTGTTTGCGCTCTTTTTAAGGGCAAGCTTTTTGATTGGGCAATCGATGTTTTAGATCACACTCAATTTAGACAAAGTCCTTTGCAATTTATAGCTTTTGTAATTCACAATTGGTTGCGCATAGATCCATTGCCTTTTCCTCTTAATGAGCTTTTGGCAGCAGGTCAATCAGCTGCTCCTTCAATTGCTTGCAAAAATAATCAGCAAGCAGAGAGTAGTTCTGATAATTTCCCTTCAGCTTTGAATAAATCGTCAAAGGCAGCAGGGTCTAAAGCCAAACGTAAGCGTTCTAAGAAACGTGTACCATCAGCAGAGTCGTTATCCTTAGCGACTGCGCATAAGACCTGTAATGAGATTCAGCTATTAACAGATAATGAAATGCAATTGTCTTTCGGGGGAGTTAAGTGGACTTATGAAACTACTAATGAACTTTCATCACTGGCCAAGGAAAATAAAGATTTTTGTCTAAAAGAATTATCTGAGTATGATTATGAAGAGATATTACAGAGTATCGAACAGATCAATGTATTCGTGCAGCAAGGGAAATTTGCATACACTACAGTTCAACACTTGCTACAAGTATTGGAGATCCTTAGGAATAAGAAATCTGCCAATCGCCTGCTAAATAACCCTATACATGTTCCTGCCACAATCTGTGATCAGCCTGAAAGTTCAGATGTTAAGTATGCATCCTCCATTTGAGAAAGGAGAGATGGAAGCCCTGGTCTGTGAATGGAAGCGTGATTTAAGTTCATTTTGTCAATTCTACAGTGCAAAAAGTGAATTAGTATTGAATGCGTGCATTAAGTCTGCCTATAAACTAATAAAGACTGGTGTGTGTGGGTATGACTTTGTGGCTCCATTGATCGATGTGTGGGAAATGATTTTGGATGATTTTTATGTGATTCAGTCAGTTGATACCAGGGAAAGTACCCTGTCAGTTGGAGACTGTCCCACTTCTCCAGTTCCTGAGTCCCTACCTTGTCCAGTGAATGTTCCTGTAATTCCACCCTGTACCATGGATAACTCAGTGTTACTTCCCAGTAAAACAGAAGCTACTGATATTTCCTTAACCTTGCCCTGCACAAATTTATCAGCAGAGGTTCCAGAGGTCCTGCTGACTTCTGAGTCCAGCCTAGCCAGTACTCATGAGTCTTTGTTCAGTGAAACAGACATCAGAAAATCTTTGCCTGCCTCTGCAAACACTTCTGTAGAATTTACCTGTGTTAATAAAGTTCAACTCCTGTCTGATCCAGCAGATGCCAATAGATGCACTACATTAGTTTCTGAGTCCCAGCAATCCTGTCTAGAAACCTCAGAACCCCAGCATCTGAATTTCTCAATTTTACAATTGAATAGTGATTCAGATGTGCAAACATTGTGTCTTGATCTTCCTGTTTCTACACCTCGCTCTAGTTTCGTGAATAGTTTAGAGCATTTGCTATGTGAACCCGAAATCACAGAATTATTACCTTGTTCAGAAAATGTTCCAGTAAATTTGCCCTGTACCATGAATTGTGCAGTAGATCTCTCCAATGAAGCTCAGGTCACAGAATCATTGTGCTGTCCAGCAGGTTCTTCCATGGTTTTGCCCTGCAATATGGACTATTCAGTGATCCTGTCCAGTGAAGCTGTGGTCGCAGAGTCTCATGCTTCACCCTGTACTTTGGATACTTCAGACCCTCTAGCAGAGGAGTCTGAGGCACTGCTTACTTCAGTTGGTGTTGCAGTAATATTCACTTGTTTAGCAGCTGTTTTAGAATTACAGTCTGCTCTAGTAAAACTTGATGAATATCTGCCCAGTGAAGCAGAAGCCATTGAAACATTGTCTTTGTCAGCAAGCGTTTTTGATACCTTGCCCTATACACAGTCTGATTTAGCTAATGATGTTGAGTCCCTCTCTGATATTACTGTAGCCAGGGAACTTCCGCCCTGTCCTCTGAATGTTTCAGAAGTCTTGCCCTGTAACATGGATGATTCTGATTCTCTGGAAAGGGTAATAGAAATCTCAGAATTTCAGTCCGGTTTGATGAGTGTTCCTGAAACCCAGCCCTGTATCCTGAAAAATTCTGGTTCTCTGGCCGGTGTGGCAGAAGTTCCAGAGTCCCCTTCCTGTCTAGTGAATCCCTCAGTTTTGCCTAGTCCAGTGGGGGTTTCTGCAATACTGACTTGTTCTGCAGCCCCTCATGAGCTCCAATCCAGTGTATTAGATGAGTCTCTGTCCAGTCCAGAGGAAGTTGTGGAGTCCCTATCTAGTTCAGTGCATACAACGCATGAGCTGACGTGCAGGAGGTACACACACTAGCACCAGGAATCAGGATATACTCAGTTTAGTGGAGGAGAGGACTGACTCTAACAGGAGATTGTGGCGCACAGAGCCGGTGCAGATCCGACAGCCACAAACAATACTTTTGCGATAGCGTCTCAGCGCAAGGTAGCGCGGAGCGCATAAACCAGAACTGAGGAGACCAGGACAGGTAGACAGAATGAACGCTTGCTAACTAGCCGCTACTTGGTTTCTCCCTCTGAAATCTCCTCCTCCTGTTCATCTCCTGTGGGCACCCATGAGACATCCATCACCACATCATTACACCTTCATCATCACAGCTTCAAGGTCACAGTTAGAGATGGCCTGAACCTCCGATTTTCGGTTTGCGAACCTCCCACGAAAGTTCGGTTCGCGTGAACTTTCGCGAACCGCAATAGACTTCAATGGGGAGGCGAACTTTGAAAACTAGAAAAATGTAGGCTGGCCACAAAAGTGATGGAAAAGATCAAATTTGATCTGTCCACAATGAAGCAACGACCTTATCATCTTTGGTGTGCCACCCCCCGAGACACTCATATAGCCGTCGGTCATTGCTTCATTGTGATACGCAAGCCCCTTCACTGCGGCAAGGTAATGATCATGAAGGGGAATGGGCACATGTACATGCCTTTTGTTTTGTTGTTGCAGCTGCAGTGCAGCCAGAAAAATTAGGCAGGCATGTACACGCACAACAAAAATTAGTATAGCGGCCGCTGCTAGCAGCGGCCTTAAAAATTAAGGAATCTGCCTGGAGTCCTGGACCCTGTTGGTGGTGGCAGAGAAGGCAAGCAGCCTGCAGGCAGAGATGCTGTGTGGGGAGCGACTTAGTCTTGGGGCAGGCAGCCAGTCACACGGCGTGCAGGCAGAGAGATGCTGTGTGTGGGGACTGACTTAGACTTCAGGCGGGCAGTAGCCCTCTGGGATCCATGCCTCATTCATTTTGATAAAGGTGAGGTACTGAACACTTTTGTGACTTAGGCGACTTCTCTTCTCAGTGACAATGCCTCCAGCTGCGCTGAAGGTCCTTTCTGACAGGATGCTTGAGGCAGGACAAGACAGAAGTTGGATGGCAAATTGGGACAGCTCTTGCCACAGGTCAAGCCTGCGCACCCAGTAGTCCAAGGGTTTATCGCTGCTCACAGTGTCTACATCCACACTTAAGGCCAGGTAGTCGACTACCTGACAGTCCAGGCATTGGTGGAGGGTGGATCTGGAAGCTCTAAGGCAAGACGTTGGACTAAAGAATGTCCGCATGGCGGACATCATCATGAGATCGCTGGAGCATCCTGTCCTTGCCTGCGTGGACATGGGAGAAGGATTACTAGCAGTGGTACCTTTATTGTGTTGTGCTGTGACATCACCCTTAAACGCATTGTAAAGCATAGTTGCCAGCTTGTTCTGCATGTGCTGCATCCTTTCTGCATTCTGGTGAGTTGGTAACATGTCCGGCACTTTGTGCCATACCGAGGGTCTAGTAGAGTGGCCACCCAGTACAGCTCATTCCCCTTGAGTTTTTTTATAGGGGGGGTCCCTCATCAGGCTAGACAGCATGAAAGACGACATTTGCACAAAGTTGGATGCAGACGTACTATCCATCTCCTCTTGCTCTTCCTCAGTGACGTCAGCTAAGTCCTCCTCCTCCCCCCAGCCACGAACAATACCAAGGGAACATCGAGCAGCACAAGCCCCCTGCGACACCTGCTGCGGTTGTTCTTCGGCCGCCACCTCCTCCTCCAAAAAAAAACACCTTCCTCATCATCCGAGTCTGACACCTCTTACCCACACAACTCTACCTCCTCCTCCCCCCTCTGTGCTGCTGAAGGTGTTGAGGAAACATCTGATTCTGATGTAAATTGCTCCCACAACTGTTCCTGCCATAACTGTTACTCTTCACGCTCCTCCACAGCTTGATCCACCACTCTACAGACGGCACGCTCCAGGAAGTAAGCATATGGGATCAAGCCGCTGATGGTGCCTTCACTGCAACTCACCAGGTTGGTCACCTCCTCAAACGGCCGCATGAGCCTGCATGCATTTCGCATCAGTGTCCAGTTTGGGGGCCAGAACATCCCCATCTCCCCAGATTGTGTCCTTCTACTGTAATTGTACAGGTACTGGGTGACAGCTTTCTCCTGTTCTAGCAGGTGAGAGAACACTAACCAGGGTCGAATTCCAGCGAGTTGGGCTATCACATATCAAGCGTCTCACCGGCAAGTTGTTTCTCCACTGAATGTTCACAAAGCGTGCCATGGCCGTGTAAGACCGCCTAAAATGCCCACACAACTTCCTGGCCTGCTTCAGGACATCCTCTAAGCCTGGGTACTTTGACACAAATCTTTAAATGACTAGATTCAGCACATGTGCCATGCAGGGTACATGTGTCAGCTTTCCCAAATTCAATGCGGAAATGAGATTGCTGCCGTTGTCACACACCACATTGCCGATCTCCAGCTGGTGCGGGTTCAGCCACTAATCCACCTGTTTGTTAAGAGCAGCCAGGAGAGCTGGTCCAGTGTGACTCTCTGCTTTAAGGCAACACATGTCTAATATGGCGTGACACCGTCGTATCTGGCATGCAGCATAGGTCCTGGGGAGATGGGGCTGTGTAGCTGGAGAGGAGATCGCAGCACCAGTAGAGTTAAAGTGCCTCTCAGCCAAGGAGGAGGAAGAGGACGAAAGTGAAGAGGATGTAGCAGGAGGAGAGGAGGTGGCAGGAGGCCTGGCTGCAAGCCGTGGAGGTGTCACAAGTGAGTCCGCTGCACAGCCATGTACTCCCTGCTTGCCATCGGTCACCAGGTTGACCGAATGGGCTGTATAAGTTATGTACCTGCCCTGACTGTGCTTGGCAGACCAGGCCTCCGTGGTCAGGTGGACCCTTGACCCAACGCTGTGTGCCAGTGATGACACCACTTGCCTCTCACCTTCACGGTGCAGTTTGGGTATCGCCTTTTTAGAAAAATAATTGCGGCCTGGTATCTTCCACTGCGGTGTCCCAATCGCCTCAAATTTACGGAAGGCCTCAGAAATCACCAGCTTGTATGGTAACAGCTGGTGAGCTAACAGTTCCACCACACCAGCTGTCATACGCCGGGCAAGAGGGTGACTGGCAGAAATTGACTTCTTCCGCTCAAAGATTTCCTTCACGGACACCTGGCTACTGTGGGCAGAGCAGCAGGAACCGCTCAAGGGCAGAGGCGGAGTGGAGGAGTGTGGCTGTGAAGGTGCAAGGGAGAAAGCGGCTGAAGATGATGCACCTGAAGGAGGAAGAGGAGAAGAAGGGTGGCTTTTCTTTTGTGTGCTGCTTTTGCTCAGGTGCTCTACCCATTGCAGTTTGTGCCTTTTCTCCATGTGCCTTCATAAGGCACTTGTCCCTACGTGAGTGTTGGCCTTCCCACAGCTCAATTTTTGGAGGCAGAGAGAACAGATGGCATTGCTCCGGTCTGAGACAAACTCATTAAAAAATGTCCAAACCGCTGAGCCCCCCTGGGGTGATGGCACTATGGTGGCATCAGCAGCTGACATTGAAGGGCATGTTGGCTGGCTGTACATAGGTGGCGATAAATGGCGCTGGACACTGCCACCAGCTGTTTCTGATGACGAGCTCTTCCTGCTTCTTTCGGGAACTCGTCTCCTCCTACTCCTCTCTGACTAACCCTCTGAACTGTCCCCTTGGTCATCTTGTCTATTAGGAACCCATATGGGATCCGTATCATCATAATCAGCATAATCATCCTGCCCAGCTTCGCTTGCCTCAGACACCTCCAAAACTGCACCAACAGCAGGTACTTCATCATCCTCCTCCTCACACATTACGTTCATAGTGTCGCCGCCTAACTCAGACATATGAAGTGGTGTAACTTGCTTAGCGCCTTCATCTGGTTGTAACAATAATGGATGTGAATCAGTTAATTCCCCACCAATTAACTCCTGCGAAGTGTCAAATGCAACAGATGTGGTGCTTGTAGTAGCGCTGGTGGCTGCGGAAGATGAGGTGTTCTGTGTTAAATAGCTAACCACGTCCTGACAATCTTGGGAGTTGATGGGACGTGCCTTCTTCTGAGCACTGTACTTTGGTCGAGGGCCGCACAAAATCACATCAACATGACCTCGCACAGAACTTCCAGGTGGCCTTCCTCTGGGTCTGCCTCTACCTCTGCCTGTTTTGTCCATTGTGTCCATATCGGGGGGGGGGGGGATGAAGTGAAAGGTATGCACTGACTTGACTAATACAATGTGTAGTCACACAGGTGCAGTTAACAGGTATGCATGGAGTGGTATATCACACTGCGTGCACTCACATAGGTAGGTGGGTGCACTGAACACAACAGGTAGGTATATGCAGTGATGAGCTGGGTGCACTGAACACAACAGGTAGGTATATGCAGTAATGGGTATTACAATGTGCACCTGTCACACACAGACAGGTACCGGACAGGCACAGTGACACTGCGTGTACTCAACTCACGTAGGTAGGTGGGTGCAATGTGAACAACAGGTAGGTATATGCAGTGATGGGTATTACAATGTGCACCTGTCACACACAGACAGGTAGTGGACAGGCACAGTGACACTGTGTGCGCTCAACTCATGTAGGTAGGTGCGTGCACTGTGAACAATAGGTAGGTAGGTATATGCAGTAATGGGTATTACAATGTGCACCTGTCACACACAGACAGGTAGCGGACGGGCACAGTGACACTGCATGCGCTTAACTCATGTTGGTAGGTGGGTGCACTGTGAAGAACAGGTAGGTAGGTATATGCAGTAATAGGTATTACAATGTGCACCTGTCACACACAGACAGGTAGCAGACAGGCACAGTGACACTGCGTGCGCTCAACTCACGTAGGTAGGTGGGTGCACTGTGAACAACAGGTAGGTAGGTATATGCAGTAATGGGTATTACAATGTGCACCTGTCACACACACAGGTAGTCACTGAATGTGCTGGGCCTGGCAGTGGCACACACACAGTATGAATTATCAAGGCTGTCTATGCAACACAAGTGTCAGTGGGACACACAGAAAAAAAATAGATCACAAGAACAAGATTAGCTCTCAAAAGAGCTGTTGTGGGGTGCTATTTTAGCAATAAGAATCAGCAAGGAGCAAGCTAACAAGCCTACAAGAGCCTAACTAATCTTTCCCTATTAGAGTCTGTTGCAGCAGAAGCAGCAGCTGTCCCTTCTCTATTTACTGCAGACACACAAGTGAGTAAAATGGCCGGCGAAGCCTGCCTTTTATTGGGGGGAGTGGCTCCAGGAGGGAGTGTAGCCTGATTTGCTACAATGTGCCTGCTGACTGTGATGTTGAGGGTCAAAGTTGACCCTAATGGTGCATTATGGGGGAGAACCGAACTTCCGCAAAAGTTTGCAGTTCTCCGTGATCGCGAACCCCCAGAATTTCGCCAGGAACCGTTCGCCAGCGAACCGTTCGGGCCATCTCTAGTCACAGTATGCCACAGCAGCAGGGACATTACACATTGGGTGGGAAAACTTTGCTCTGTTAGATCAATTTATGTTGGGTTTATCTGATAAAGTGTCTGAAGTCTTGATTCGTCATCCTGAGCCTGGCACTCTGGAATGAAGCCATTACTTTGGCCATTAAGATTGACCATAGGATCCGGTATCATTATCAAAGCAGATCCTGGTCATTTTCACGTTCCGCCATGTTAACCTCCAGCTCTGTCTCCCACTCAGACAAACTCATGCAGTTGGGACCCACCAAATTGTCTGATCAGGAGAAACATAGAAGGAAACAGGAGGGGTTGTGTCAGGAAGTCGGGAAACTTCTCCACCTGGGTTCTGTCAGGGGTGTACCCCTAGGCGATATACAATCACCCCACACTTTTGATAAATTGCTGCTACCTATTAAGATATCTGTGAAGGATTGTGAGTACTCTTCTCAAGCCTTCATCGATTCAGGAGCAGCAGGGAATTTTATTGATGTCAGTTTAGTGGAGGAATGGGGAATTTCTTTAACCCCCATGGAGAAGTAACTTTACGTAACTGGTATTGATGACTCTCCTCTACAGGATCACCAGCCACTTTCACAGACAACCATTCTCTCATGTCAGATTGGGTTGTTTCATGTAGAGGAGATGCAATTTTATGTGTTAAAAATGTCATCTTGTTCCGTGGTTCTAGGTCTTCCCTGGTTGCAGAAACATTCTCCTCAAATTGACTGGAGCTCAGGACAAATTATGTCCTGGTCTCCCTTCTGTTTCAAGAATTGTTTACGAAATCTGCCATTACACACTCTATGTCTGTCTGTAGAGGGTGTTCCTAAGCAGTATGCTCTCTTCTCTGATGTGTTCTCCCCCAATCAGTGGACAAATTGCCTCCGCATCGTTCCTTCGACTGCCCTATAAATCTACGTCCAGGTACTATGCCTCCTAGAGGTCATATCTACCCCTGGTCCTGAAAAGAAAGCTATGAAGGAGTACATCAAGGAAAACTTAGAGAAAGGTTTTATCCGCTCTTCTAGTTCTCCGGCCAGAGCAGGGTTCTTTTTTGTTCAAAAGAAAGATGGAGGTCTTAGACCATGCATTGATTATAGGGGTCTTAATAACATTACTGTTAAGAACAAATATCATTTGCCTCTTATTGAGGATTTGTTCTTACAAGTCACTGGGGCACAGATATTTTCTAAGTTAGACCTCAGAGGGGCTTATAACTTAATCAGGATCAGACAGGGGGATGAGTGGAAGACCGCCTTCAATACACAAGATGGTCACTACGAGTACCTGGTGATGCCCTTTTGGTTGTGTAATGCACCTGCTGTGTTTCAAGATTTCGTGAACGAGATTTTTAGAGATGTACTTGGTAGATTTGTTATTGTCTACTTAGACGATATTCTTATTTTTTCTAAAAATATTGATGCACATCGTCAGCATGTGAAATTCGTGCTACAGAATCTAAGGGAGAACTCTCTTTAGGCTAAAATTGAAAAATGTGTGTTTGAGGTCAAGGAAATTCCATTCCTGGGATATATTATCTCAGATACCGGTTTGTCCATGGACAAAAAGAAAGTTGATGCTGTGTTGGAATGACCTCAACCACTGGGTCTAACCATTACAGAGATTTATCGGCTTTGCGAATTATTTTCGCAAATGTATCCGCAATTTCTCCACCATTATAGCCCCCTTGACAAACATGACTAAAAAAGGAGCCGACCCTTCTCACTGGTCTGATGAGGCTTCTCAGGCCTTTCAGATTCTGAAGGAAGCGTTTTGTTCTGCCCCCGTCCTCATGCACGCCGATGTCCTCCAACTTTTTATAGTTGAAGTTGATGCCTCAGAGATAGGGGTAGGTGCTGTCCTATCTCAATATTCCGGTCAACCATAATGCTTGCACCCCTGTACGTTCTTCTCATGGAAGTTTAGTTCTGCAGAAAGAAACTATGACATTGGTAATAGGGAATTGCTGGCTGTCAAGATGGCCTTCGAGGAATGGAGGCATTGGTTGGAGGGGGCAAAACACACCAGTACAGTATACACGGATCACAAGAATCTGGAGCATATAGAAGGAACTAAGAGACTGAACCCCAGGCAGGCACGCTGGGCTTTATTCTTTTCCTGGTTCCAGTTTATTACAACATATAAACCTGGGAGCAAGAACATCAAGGCTGATGCCTTATCTAGATGTTTTGACCCTATAGAGTCTCTACCGGTCACTCCTTCTAATATACTTCCTGAACATATTGTTGTCTCGGCAACTGAATTATCGGTTGATCTGTTGGAATCATTAGCCCAGTTTCAGGCAGAGTCCCCGTCAGGGAAACCCTCTGAGCGATTGTTTGTTCCTTTGCATGTAAGGCTATCTGTACTGAAGCAATGTCATTGCAGCAAGGTAGCGGGTCATCTAGGTGTGACCAGGACGTTGCATTTACTCCAACGGCACTTTTGGTGGCCTTCCATCAGAACCGATTGCAAGGAATTTGTGTCAGCTTGCACGGTATGTACTAAAAGCAAAGCGGTCAGAAATGCTCCTGCTGGTACACTTCAACCATTGCCTATTCCCAGTTCTACCTGGACGCATATTTCGATGGACTTTGTTGTGCACTTTCCTGCGTCCCAGGGAAAGACGGTCATCTCGGTTGTGGTAGATAGGTTCAGCAAAATGGCGCATTTCATACCACTTGAGAAACTACCGTCTGCCAAAGAATTGGCTGACCTATTTATTGAGAATATTTTCAGATTACACGGCATTCCCAAAAATATTGTATCAGACAGAGGGGTACAATTTGTGTCACAGTTCTGGAAGAACCTTTGTGCACTTATGGGTATGTCCTTCTCCTCTGGATTCCATCCTCAGACGAATGGCCAGACGGAAAGAATGAATCAGTCTCTAGAGCAGTTTTTAAGATGTTATGTTTCTGAATCCCAGTAAGATTGGGTTCAGTTTTTGCCATTTGCAGGATTTGCGCAGAACAATTTGTTTAACGCCTCCTCAAAATTTTCTCCATTTCAAATGGTTTTTGGGAGATCGCCCAGATTCTCTTTTGTCCCCTCTGCTTCCTCTTCCTTCCCAGTTCTGCAGGACTGGGTGGTCAGGATGCGAGAGATTTGGGCCTCTGTCAATCAGAACTTAAAGGATGCTGTCGCAGCCCAGAAGCGACAAGCAGATCGTCATCGCTCTCCTCACCAGCAGTTCTCTCCTGGTGATCGTGTATGGGTTTCCACTAAAAATATTGGCTTGTGCCAACTGTCGGCCAAACTTGGGCCCAAATATATTGGTCCCTACATGGTGTCTGAAAAAATTAATGAAGGGACTTATAAGGTGTCCCTGCCCGCTTCCATGAAAGGGAGCAAGTCCTTTCATGTGTCTCTCCTAAAATCTGTCGCCAATGCTGATATTGATTCCACTCCCCCCCCCCCCCCCCCTCCCGTTTTTATTGTTGGTGAACCGGAATTTGAAATAGAAAAAAAAATTAGATTCCTGAAAAATAAGAAATTCCATACAGTACTTAGTACATTGGAAGGGTTACGGCCCGGAAGAGAGGTCGTGGGTTCCTGCTCATAGACTTCATGCAGATGAGTTGGTTTCTGAATTTCATAATTCTCGCCCAGATAGACCAGTTCTGGTGTGTTAGGAGTCCATGCCTCGGGGGAAGGGTAATGTCAGTAATCCTGCGCTTACCAGCTCAGTTGCTGTTTCCTCCACTGGTAGCACATCTGGGGCTTCTGGTGCAGCCGGTCGCAGTGTCAGGAATGATGTCAGCAGCATGCCTGCGGGGATTCGGTCGCATGATACTCTGACTGAAAATGAGGGCGGACGCATGCACTGGCAGCGCCGCCCCTCTTATGCTCTAAGGAAGCAAGTCAGCTGCCCAGCTGTCAGCTGACACGTAGGACTCCACCTCTGGTTTCTGATTAGCCAAGCGGCTTGGGGGCGTGTTTTCCTGCTTACCCGGGCTATTTAAGCTCTGTTCTGACACTTGCTCACTGTCTGCTCTAGCTAACACTTCGCAGTGAAGGCTTCAGACCTTAGTCAGTTCCTTGTGTGGCTTGAACCGGCAGGACCCCGGGGATTCCACACTAGCTAGCCTTCTGTTTGTTTCTCTGACTACTCCTTGCCTATCGATTCTGTACCTTTGCCAATCTGATCTGTTGCCAACATCTGCCTGAACAATCACTTAGCTCTTGCCTGTCGATTCTGTACCTTTGCACATCTGATTGTTGCCGACCACTGCCTGTTTACTACTTTGTATTTGCCTGCCGATTTTGTACCGTATCTGTCAGATCTGTTACCGACCCTGATTGCCTGACCATTCTTATTATCTGTACTCAGTGTTAGTGCTGCCTTCTACTGACACTGTCTGTAGACAAATCCCGTGGAGGGAACGTCTGATATTGTCTGTCTGCTAGTGCCCACACGCAGATCGTTATACACACACACTCTCTCTCTCACTTAAAGAGAGTCTGAAGCCTCCTAAAATGCCACTTTTTTTTAGGCAGTCTTCTTAAGTATTAATGGCTTAGCTGAAACGCCACTATCCCGTGGCAAAACAAGGCTTTAATCACCCCAAAATCCCTAGGGCAAATTGTGGGGCTTCTTCCTGTTGGAGGCAGAGCTTTGAGCTGTAGCTCTGCCTCCATTCGCGTCAATCTCACGTGGATCTCCGCCTTCTCCTGCCCCTCTCAGCCTTCTGTCACTGAGAGGGGCGGGAGGAGGCGGAGACAGAGCTGCAGCTCAAAGCTCTGCCTCCCCGGGCAGCAAAATCCACGACTTTGAAAGTCATGAATTTTTGCTCCGGTATTTGTGGGTGATAAAAGCCTTGTTTTGCCATGGGATAGCGCCGTTTCAGCTAAGCCATTAATCCTTAAAAAGACAGCCTAAAAAGAGAGGTAATTTAGGAGGCTTCAGAGTCTCTCCTTAAATGCAATGCCACCTGCCTATATGATACCTATTTCCTTCACTTGAGGTTTATGCTGTTGTTAACACTATTACCAGCAGGTGGCACTTTATCCCAGACATAAAGACACTTTTAGTGAAACATTTCATCCTCATTTTGGTCACCATATCAGTGAAAGATATACACTCACCTAAAGGATTATTAGAAACACCATACTAATACGGTGTTTGACCCCCTTTAGCCTTCAGAACTGCCTTAATTCTACGTGGCATTGATTCAACAAGGTGCTGAAAGTATTCTTTAAAAATGTTGGCCCGTATTGGCAGGATAGCATCTTGCAGTTGATGGAGATTTGTGGGATTCACATCCAGGGCATGAAGCTCCAGTTCCATCACACCCCAAAGATGCTGTATTGGGTTGAGATCTGGTGACTGTGGAGGCCATTTTAGTACAGTAAACTCATTGTCATGTTTAAGAAACCAATTTGAAATGATTTGAGCTTTGCGACATGGTGCATTATTCTGCTGGAAGTAGCCATCAGATGATGGGTACATGGTGGTCATAAAGGGATGGACATGGTCAGAAACAATGCTCAGGTAGCCCGTGGCATTTAAACGATGCCCAATTAGCACTAAGGGGCCTTAAGTGTGCCAAGAAAACATCCCCCACACCATTACACTACCACCATCAGCCTGCACAGTGGTAACAAGGCATGATGGATCCATGTTCTCATTCTGTTTACGCCAAATTCTGACTCTATCGAGACTCATCACACCATGCAACATTTTTCCAGTCCTCGACTGTCTAATTTTGGTGAGCTCGTGCAAATTCTAGCCTCTTTTTCCTATTTGTAGTGGAGGTGAGTGGTACCCGGGTGGGGTCTTCTGCTGTTGTAGCCCATCTGCCTCAAGGTTGTGTGTGTTGTGACTTCACAAATGCTTTGCTGCATACCTCGGTTGTAACAAGTGGTTATTTCAGTCAAGGTTGCTCTTCTATCAGCTTGAATCAGTCGGTCCATTCTTCTCTGACCTCTAGCATCAACAAGGCATTTTCGCCCACAGGACTGCCGCATACTGGATGTTTTTCAGTTTTTTTTGGTGTATTCTTTGTAAACCCTAGAAATGGTTGTGCGAGAAAATCCAAAATGCAAGATTGTGAAATACTCAGACCGGCCCATCTGGCACCAACAACCACGCCACAATCAAAATTGCTTAAATCACCTTTCTTTCCCATTCTGACATTCAGTTTGGAGTTCAGGAGATTGTGTTGACCAGGACCACACCTCTAAATGCATTGAAGCAACTGCCATGTGATTGGTTGGTTAGATAATTGCCTTAATGGGAAATTGAACAGGTGTTCCTAATCACTGGCGTAACCACCGGGGATGAGACCCCCTCAGCCGCAGGGGGGCCCGGGGCCGCTCCGGGCCCGACAGCCATGTGCGGGGGGGAGCGCTGCCACCTGCCCGATTCTAGGACCCCCAGCCAGGTGTGGAACTGGCCGCAGCATCTAATAGACGCCGGGCCAGTTCATTCCCCGCAGCCGCAGTCTCCCGGGAGGCAGAGCAGGGCTATGGAAAGATGGCTGCCGAAGCCCTGCTCTGGAGACTATTTGTGTCTCCAGTACAGGGCTTCGGGAGCCATCTTGCTGTAGCCCTGCACTCTGCCTGTCAGCGCGGGAGATGTGCAGGAGGATCATTGGGGGATCTGAGGCCAGGAGAGGAGACTTCTGCTAGGTGAGTGAATTTTTTTTTTTTTTTTACAGGTGCTGCCTACATTGCGATTTTCTGTTGCCTGCTGCCCACATTGTGATTTTCTGGTGCCTGCTGCCCACATTGCGATTTTTCTGGTGACTGCTGCCCACATTGCGATTTTCTGGTGCCTGCTGCCCACATTGTGATTTCTGGTGCCTGCTGCCCACATTGCGATTTTCTGGTGCCTGCTGCCCACATTGCGATTTTCTGGTGCCTGCTGCCCACATTGCGATTTTCTGGTGCCTGCTGCCCACATTGTGATTTTTCTGGTGACTGCTGCCCACTGTACGATTTTCTGATGACTGCTGCCCACTGTATGATCTTCTGGTGACTGCTGCCCACATTGCGATTTTTCTGGTGACTGCTGCCCACTGTACGATTTTCTGTTGACTGCTGCCCACTGTACGATTTTCTGGTGATTGCTGCCCACTGTATGATTTTCTGTTGACTGCTGCCCACATTGCGATTTTTCTGGTGACTGCTGCCCACTGTACGATTTTCTGGTGACTGCTGCCCACATTACGATTTTCTGGTGCCTGCTGCCCACATTGCAATTTTCTGGTGCCTGCTGCCCACATTGCGATTTTCTGGTGCCTGCTGCCCACATTGCGATTTTCTGTTGACTGCTGCCCACATTGCGATTTTCTGGTGGCTGCTGCCCACATTGCGATTTTTCTGGTGACTGCTGCCCACTGTACGATTTTCTGGTAACTGCTGCCCACTGTACGATTTTCTGGTGACTGCTGTCCACATTGAGATTTTTCTGGTGACTGCTGCCCACTGTACGATTTTCTGGTGACTGCTTCCCACATTACGATTTTCTGGTGCCTGCTGCCCACATTGCGATTTTCTGGTGCCTTCTACCCACATTGCGATTTTCTGTTGACTGCTGCCCACTGTACGATTTTCTGTTGACTGCTGCCCACTGTACGATTTTCTGGTGAACGCTCCCTACATTGCGATTTTCTGGTGAACGCTGCTCACTGAATGATTTTCTAATGCTTGCTGCCCAATGTATGATTTTCTGGTGAACGCTGCCCACTGTACGATTTTCTGGTGAACGCTGCCCAGTGTACGATTTTCTGGTGAACTCAGCCCTCATTGTGATTTTCTGGTGACTGCTGCCCACTGTACGATGTTCTAGTGAATGCTGCCCACATTGCGATTTTCTGATGACTGCTGCCCACTGTACAATTTTCTGGTGAACGCTGCCCACATTGCGATTTTCTGGTGACTGCTGCCCACTTTACGATTATTTTATGGTGAAATGCTGCCCACTTTATGATTATTTTATGGTAAAATGCTGCCCACTTTGCGATTATTTTATGGTGAAATGCTGCCCACTTTATGATTATTTTATGGTGAAATGCTGCCCACTTTGCGATTATTTTATGGTGAAATGCTGCCCACTTTACAATTATTTTATGGCGAAATGCTGCCCACTTTACAATTAGTTTATGGTGAAATGCTGCCCACTTTACGATTAGTTTATTGTGAAATGCTGCCCACTTTGCGATTATTTTATGGTGAAATGCTGCCCACTTTACGATTAGTTTATGGTGAAATGCCGCCCACTTTACGATTAGTTTATGGTGAAATGCTGCCCACTTTACGATTATTTTATGGTGAAATGCTGCCCACTTTGCGATTATTTTATGGTGAAATGCTGCCCACTTTACGATTAGTTTATGGTGAAATGCTGCCCACTTTACGATTAGTTTATGGTCAAATGCTGCCCACTTTACGATTAGTTTATGGTGAAATGCTGCCCACTTTACGATTAGTTTATGGTGAATTGCTGACCACTTTACGATTAGTTTATGGTGAAATGCTGCCCACTTTACGATTATTTTATGGTGAAATGTTGCCCACTTTGCGATTATTTTATGGTGAAATCCTGCCCACTTTACGATTAGTTTATGGTGAAATGCTGCCCACTTTACGATTAGTTTATGGTGAAATGCTGCCCACTTTACGATTAGTTTATGGTGAAATGCTGCCCACTTTACGATTAGTTTATGGTGAAATGCTGCCCACTTTACGATTAGTTTATGGTGAAATGCTGCCCACTTTACGATTAGTTTATGGTCAAATGCTGCCCACTTTACGATTAGTTTATGGTGAAATGCTGCCCACTTTACGATTAGTTTATGGTGAATTGCTGACCACTTTACGATTAGTTTATGGTGAAATGCTGCCCACTTTACGATTATTTTATGGTGAAATGTTGCCCACTTTGTGATTATTTTATGGTGAAATCCTGCCCACTTTACGATTAGTTTATGGTGAAATTCTGCCCACTTTACGATTAGTTTATGGTGAAATGCTGCCCACTTTACGATTAGTTTATGGTGAAATGCTGCCCACTTTACGATTAGTTTATGGTGAAATGCTGCCCACTTTATGATTAGTTTATGGTGAAATGCTGACCACTTTAGGATCAGTTTATGGTGAAATGCTGCCCACTTTACGATTATTTTATGGTGAAATGCTGCCCACTTTGCGATTATTTTATGGTGAAATGCTGCCCACTTTACGATTAGTTTATGGTGAAATGCTGCCCACTTTACGATTAGTTTATGGTGAAATGCTGCCCACTTTACGATTCGTTTATGGTGAAATGCTGCCCACTTTACGATTAATTTCTGGTGAAATGCTACCCACTTTACGATGAATTTCTGGGGCATTACGATTATTTTATGGTGAAACGCTGCCCCATTACAATTATTTTATATTGAAACCCTGCCCCATTACAATTATTTTATAGTGAAACGCTGCGCCATTACAATTATTTTATAGTGAAACGCTGCCCCATTACAATTATTTGGTACCTATGGGGGGGGGGCCCATCCAAATTTTCGCAGGGGGGCCCAGTGATTTCTAGTTACGCCCCTGTTCCTAATAATACTTTAGGTGAGAGAAGTAGAGATAAACACCAAATATGTACATATATGAAATGCTTTCATTATAATAAGATGTGAAGAAACACATACTGTATTACTGTCATATTACATTTGAGCACCTAATATTTAATTTCAAATGCTGATCACCAGGTTAACTGCCTCCTGCCAGTCTACAAATACATTCAATTTGGATTTACTTCAACTTTCAAATGGTGAAACAAGGTTCCTGTAGCAGTCACTGTGTTTTAACATGGTAAGGTTACTTTTACTTTCATTGAAAGATTTTGTTTGAAAAATGTCTTCTACTTAATAACTGAATGCCTTTCTTGCTTTCAGTGATTGCTGGCAGAAACAATAACTTTCAACATTCAAATCTGAAGTAGTTTTGCTATAGAGTTTCCAAATATTTACTCAATTTCCTAAATATATTGGCACCTAAGCTAAGTAACATTCACTGGCATCATATTCAAACTGAGGCATTGGGCCTGGACCTACTGCATCTTTATAAATGGGTTATTAAACTTGTAATAATATATTTCTAAGTAAATATGTTTTTTTTTCACATTCTACATCAAGCTAGTTGCAAAAGCATTAATAACAAGCAATGATTTCAACGGTAACTTGCACTTGTAAAAGCATTTTTATTTTTCAGCAGCAGATGGCACTGTGCCCCTACAACAAGATCATTCAGAGACATATTGTCATTGGAACTTCAAAAGATCTATATTCATGCAGTAAAATATTTTTTGAGATGTTTGTTTTTTTGTGTTTTTTTTTTTGTTTTGTTTTGCTTTGTTTTTTTAACAGAACTTTTTTTTTTTAACAGATGAAAAGACTTTCAACATACATTAACATGTTGGAACCTTGAAAAACAACCATGCATATACCCTTTTGAAATGTACTGTAGCTGAATGCAGAAAAGAAGTTAGCTCACATTGCATGTTAAAATGGAAACAAGCACATCAAATATACTGTGATCTGCAGAACACACATGAAAGGTGCAGCAACCAGTGCATTCAAAAAAATGAAAGCAGAAAAAAAATGGTAACGAGTTAGTGGATTAACATGTGGGCTGCACGGTGGCGTAGTGATTATCACTCTCAACTTGCAGATCTAGGTGTCCAATTATAATCGCAGCCAAAGCAGTATCTGTTTGTATGCTGATCTCATGTCTCTTTAGGTTTTCTCCAGACACTCTGGTTTCCTCCTACACCAACCAAAAAATACAGATAAGTTGGCTTTCTCCTAAATTGGTCCTATACTACAATGGACTTATGACTATGGTAGGGATTAGAAGTGAGCTACTCTGAGGAACAGTTTACAACAAAACTATATATGTATACTGTGTAAAGAACTGTGGAAGATGTTGGTGCTATATACATATAAAATAATAATAACATGGACACTGTGCGTGAATGCAATTCTGCACTGTTGGGGAATAGGGGGAGGGGGAGTGCATGAAAAAGTAGCATGCAAGTGATTTTAGTTTGTACAACATATGCACACATGTAGCAAAGTGGGTTCACATAGTGCTACTGCAGGATATGATGTTTAGTTAGGGAGGGTACATGTGAATTTTCATTTTTATAAAGCATTATGTGCTTTACAGCACAGAGGCTGAAAAATGTAGGTTTTTTTTTATTTCTGATACCAGCAGAAGGGACAGCTTTTACTCATGGAAAGATGAAGAGCTTTAACCCAGTTTGAAGACTGTGACATTAGTTTTTCCAAACTATATTTATGATACCACTTCCATTCTATATAGCATCTGCCGCAGGCATAGTGGGTAGTACTTTTCACTTGCAGTGCTAGGTCCTTGGTTAAATTTCAGCCAGGTCACTATCTACATGGAGTATGCATGTTATATCTGTATCTGTGTGGGTTTCCTCCAGGCACTTTGGTTTCCTCCCATATTCCAAAAACATAGAGATAAGTTAATTGGCCTCCCCCTAAAATTGACCCTAGACTATGATGGACATATGAGTATGGTAGGGATTCGATTGTGAGTTCCTCTGAAGGAGAGTTAATGGCAATACTATATACTCTGTACAGTGCTGCGGAAGATGTCAGTGCTATATAAATACAAAATAATAATAAGATTTAATGTGTACATAGTTATAAAATAATAGGACAGTAAGAGTGTACCCAGAGCTCACTTGTACAAAAATTTCAACGCCCTACCCTCTAACATGTGAGGCAATATCTTCATGACCCCCTTCATTTCTAGCATGTCCTCTAGTGGGGTCACTCTGTGGAATTGCCAGAATGCGTAAATAACAAAAAGGGCGCCAGGAAAAAAGGACCCAGCTGGATAAGGAAATGGCACCAGTGGATAGCGAAATCTCAATAACGATAAACATCATTCACGAAATTGGCTAACGATAAATACTCCTTTAAGCTAGATGGGAGATAATAATGAAAATATATTAACATTGAAAATCATTACGTAATTCAACAATACAGCCTAACCTAACCTTACTCTCCCCTGGTGGTGCCTAAACCTAACCACTCCCCTGGTGGTGCCTAACCCTAATCACACATCCTGGTGGTGCCTAACCCTAACCACACACCCCGGTGGTGGCTAGCCCTAACCACCCCCCCAACGGTGCCTAACCCTATCCACCCCCCGTGGTTCCTAACCCTAACCATCCCTCCGGTGGTGCCTAACCCTAACCACCCCCTGGTGGGGCCTAACCCTAACTACCCCCCCTATGTTGCCTAACCCCAACCACCCCCCATGTTGCCTAACCCTAACCACTCCCACTGCAGAAACACCCTTGCACACATAGAAATGATAATATGTTTCATAACGTAAAATCTGTACATACAAACTATACAAACTATAATGTTGCAAACTTCTAAAACGATACCATAGTGCAAAAACTTTAATGTTCTAATGTTGTTAACGATATTTATCGGGCAGGCCCTCTTTTGTTCTGCTTTGGGCGCCGTATTAACGGTAAATGCATTAGAGTCTATGGCGGCGGCCTTTTTCGACCACTAACCGCCGACAACCTTTTTTCCTGCTTCCACCAGAATTGCCGGGCCATGCTGGTTCTGCTTCCTTGACCTCTATGCCAACATATAGTTGCAAGCAATTATGTAAGAAGCAGGAAAGGGGTGAGAGAGGGGTGAGAGAGGTGTGCGTCGGTGGGAATGGGAAAGAAAAGTTGGATAGACTTGTGAAAACAGACCAGACACTTCTTCCTAAGTAAAAGTGCACAAGAAGGGGCTCAGCCTAGTACTTTTAAAAAAATAACAGATAGGTATGTATTTATCTAAACATAGCCTATCAATTGTTGAAGACCTATGCATGCAGTGGGTAAAAAGAATGTGTAGATCTCCTTTATGTCATGTCACATAAAGGTGCTGATTAAAGCGTAATATAACCCTGCATTTCAACTTTGCTCTAAAACATTATTTACAGCAAATTATATGCAAAAAGCATTTTTTTTACTAGACCAGCATTGGAAGGGTTAAACACAGAGGTTTAAAGTTCCGTGGAGAGATATGCAGAAGTTCAGATTGTTACATTCTATTTAGTTAAATGTATCTATTGATAAATGTTACACACTCTATGGCTGTCCTCCAGCTCCTTCTCAGTCAGAGAGAGTGAGTCACATTCAACACTTAGATACATTTATGTAGACAAAATGTATCTATGTCAGCTTCGGATGTGTCTGCAGAAATCTCCAGGAATTTTAAAGCTCTGTGTAACCCTTCCAATGCTGGTCTAGTAAAAAAAAAAAATTCTGGTTGCATATAATATACTGTAAATAATGTTTTAGATAAAGTTGAAATGCAGGGTTATATTCCGCTTTAACGGTACAATTGTTAGTGCACAGTCATATTTTAGAGCAGAATATTCAGATTATATTGCATGAGAACAGAGAAGCTGATATGCCCAATGGATCCAAATTGATCCCATTATCAACTGGTTCCTTGAAGAAATGATCATTCTGCTTGGCAGATTTTTCCTTAGATCTTATAAACAGATTTAGCTATGCCAAGATATGGTAGTGTGTGGCGGATCGACTAAATACAGTCTTTTTTTTTTCAATCTTAATGATCTCATTGCTTGCTAAAAATATTACGGTTAATTAGCACCTTTAGTGTAGTTGCAGTTACTAAGTTGTTGTACCAGCGGTCTCTGTCCCCTTAAGGACCAGCGGTCTTTGTCCCCTTATGGACCAGAGACCGCTAGTACCAGAAACAGTGGATCACCGACGAATAACGACGAATCGCCGCACATACCAAGTGCAATCGCCGTCACCGCCGCACATCGGGAACCTGGGCTACCCACTCTGCCATCTCTATGATGGCAGAGTTCCTGTGAGCCGGTCAGGAGCCGCTTTCATTGGCTTCTGACCCTGCCTATCAATGTAGGCCAATGGGAGCTGCTTACGTTGATAGACAGGGCCAGGAGCCAATGAAATCAGCTCCTGACCAACTCACAGGGCTCTGCCGTTATAGAAACGGCAGAGTGAGTGAGCTGTGGCAGGGAGATAGTGGCGAGATCATCGGGAGCGACGAAAGCGGCATCGGTGGATTGAAATCTACGCCGTCAGCCAGGTAGCCATCAAAACAGGGTGTAGATTTCAATCAGTAAGGTCCTTAAGTAGCTAAGAAAACTTGTAATAAAAAAGTGCCCCTGGAGGGTACTTACCTCGATAGGGGGAAGTCTGGGAATGCAAATGAGGCTTCCCCCTTCTCCTTTTTCAGCACCGATCCGGTGCTGGCTCCCTCGATCAGCAGCAGATGGCAATATTTTCCTTTGTGATTCAGCATAGGTGCAGTACCAGCTTCCCCCAGAGGCTCTGGTGGAAATAGCTGAGTCCAATGTGGTCTGCTCTACTGTGCTGGCGTCTGCACCTGCGCTGGATTGCAAAGGTAAATATCACTCCGTGCTGCAGGAATTTCAGGGAGTGTCATTGCTGGATCGGAGCTGCACAGGACAGTGGAAGCCTCATTAGGATCCAGAGGTTTCCCCTCTTGAGTTAAGTACCCCCCAGGGGCACTTTAGGATCCAGAGGCTTCCCCCTTCCAAGGTAAGTCCCTCATAGGGGCACTTTTTTTCCTTACAGGATCTCTTTAAGCAGTTTACACCAGTGTTATTCAATAATGTTGCTTACAACTTTGACTATAATGCATAGGTACACACCACTGTAAACGACATGATACGTGTATCTATGCCACTGGTGCTGATGTGAAGTCCACAGAGATGTAGATACATGGTAAAGCAGTGCTGTACTGGTTTAAAAATGTACAAAGTTTCAAAAAGATCATCAGCCAATTTTAGTATTGTTCATTTAAAGTGTACCTGAGACGAACTTCGAACTTCAGGTGGGAAAAAAGGATACTTTCCTAAGAAGAGGGGGCCTCTGGATCCTGTAGAGACTTCACACGCCGAATACACTGAATAGTTGCTGTGTACTAAATATATACAATAGTAGAATATTAGTTAGTCTAGCCAATTAAATATGATGCTGACCTTTAGTTAACTAGTTTTGCTATGTGAGTCTTCTAGTAAGCTTATTTAAATGCCATATGTTGCTTAAATTACCCAAATGTTTAAAGGTGTTTTGATTCAGTCTTAATTAATAAAGAAACATAATATTCTCCCACGTGTTTATCTGTTGTTCCTTCTTCGCTAGAAGATGTATGAAAATGTTTTCCTGAGTGTATTTCCCGGGAGACAGGCCAGGGATTTGCTGCTATGCAGACTGAATAATGTTGAAAGCCAACATCATGTCACATTTTGTGTGCAGTTTCCAAAGAGTAATGGAAGCGTGACGAAGAGGACACAGACTGCTATTGTTTTGGGGACACACCTACAATATTCAACCTGTTGTTTGCATAGGAAAATCCATGAGACACAAAAAACAAGTAGGAAGAAAGAAGCGCTAGGAGTTTGGAAGAGTATTTTACTAGTCATTTTTTGCATCAGAGAATGCAAAAAAAATGAAATAAAAATCAGAAGAATGGAAATCCGAAAAATGGAAATCGTGAAAATGGAAAATCTTCTGATTGGTCTGAAATTAAACATTTGCAGAAAAATTCTGCATTCTCTGATTGGTCCAATGCTTCCAAGTTCTGTGACTGGGCTAAAATTGCAGAGTTGCTGTAAGTCGGATTTTCGCGGAATTTTTAATTTCCGACTTCTGTTTTCCAAATTCTCATCAGAAATGTGGAAATTTCAGTTCCACAGAATCCTAATGAGCATCCCTACTGAACACTCGATAATAATGGTGTAGGTCTAGTACAAACAAATTAGGAATTTATATGTCATCACTTCCAGCACATATCCAAACCCAAGAAGCAAGATTTTCAAGGTGTCACACTTACATTTTACTGACCTTTTGTGAATATACCCTAAGGAAAGGAGTTTCGTTTGTATAAATTAAATATTTTCACACTTTTCTCTTTTTGCAAAGGTGAGTCAGTTACTTACAATGGCCACAAAGTAGCAAATTTTGTTATGCTAAAGAGATTAGGACACGTATGAAGTTTCCTATGGCATGTTTTACACGACTGCAGGTTAGGTGGTGGAAGATAGTCCACTGAAAGTGTGGGTTATATTAAGACTCAACACATTCATTCATCTAATGCTAAAAAAGTCTATCAAGATAAACCTATTTTAAAGAATATCTGAAGTGACATGTGACATGATGTGATAGACATGTGTATGTACAGTGCCTAGCACACAAGTAACTTTGCTGTGTTCCTTTTTTTCTTTCTCTATCTGAAAGAGTTAAATATCAGGTATGTAAGTGGCTGACTCAGTCCTGACTCAGACAGGAAATTACTACAGTGTGACCCTCACTGATAATAAATTCCAACTATAAAACACTTTCCTAGCAGAAAAAGGCTTCTGAGAGCAAGAAAGAGATACAAATGGAATTTATTATCAGTGAGGGTCACACTGTAGTCACTTCCTGTCTGAGTCAGGACTGAGTCAGCCACGTACATACCTGATATTTAACTCTTTCAGGCAGTGAAAGAAAAAAAGGAACACAGCATAGTTATTTGTGTGCTAGGCACTGTACATACACATGTCTATCTCATCATGTCACATGTCACTTCGGGTATCCTTTAACTTTCACTTTAAAACTATTAATCTAAACATTGCAAAATAAACATCAAAGAAGCAGCCACCACTGGGAAAAAATATCTCTTGGTCTTATCTAAAATTGCCAGGTAAATTCATTGAATCAGTCACACATAACTGGTAAAAATAATATTTTGGGGTAAAAAGGCTTTCAACCCACATTTGAAATCGTGCTGTTGGCCAAGTTCCTTGCCTTTGCCATAACACTGCAGTGTAACCAACCAAGCAGATAAAAAAAAATAAACATTCCCTCCCTCAAAGCAGTTGGAAAGCATCTTGAAGGGAATGCAAGCAATTTGAGCTGAATGTCTTTGTTTGGCATAAAGTGGTCTCAATCTTGGAAACCCTTTCACAATCAATGGCTTTCCAACAGAGTTGTCTTGATCCTAGCAAAAGTTAGTTGCAAGCAGATAATATCAGATTTGGTCAGTGTCAGGGGGTGTACTCCTTTCCAATAAGGATTATTCCCCAATTAAGTTGCTCTCCACCCTGTTAGTGGAAATAGAATGCACAATAAGAAGACTTTCATTTGTAAACTAAATAAGCCCAAGTGCACTATTCCTTATTATCATCCTCAAAGATTAGAGCTGTCTGTGTAAAATGGAGTCTTACCATCTTTTAATTCTCTGTCCCAGTTTTTAGGCCAGTCTCTATTGTCTTCTACCTTATGGTTTATGCATACTCTCCTGCTATGTTGTATTTGCATTTTGACTCTGGAAATCTTTTGGGTTTGGATGGAATCAGATGTTTTTCTTTCTAGGAGGGAGCATAGGGGACATAACAATTTTAATGCTTTTTAACAGCATTCTTATTGCCATTGTACAGTAACTGTGTTCCTAAGCTGTGCGGTTATGTTTCCGATTCCCGGGAAGTTCTCTTTGCACCAGGGCGTGCCTTGAATCACATCAAAAGGCCCAAGTCCTACAAAAGAAAAAAGAAACTCGAGTAGGCTTAATCATACAAAGACAGGCAGGGAAAGAGAAGAGAAAAGACTGGACAGCGTTGAATACCAAATGAGTCCAGTCAACCCCAGGAGTTCTTTAGCACTTACATTTATCTTATTGTGAGAGGGTGAAGCTAAATCCTGTCTTGACACAAACTGTTCTCTGCCTTTGACATTGACACTGTACACATACAGACACAAGCTCACTCTAACACTTCAGCACCAGCTCCACTCACTTGAAAGGCAAACCATGGTAATTAGTCTTAAGTATTCCATAGATTTACTACATCACAATCCTTGAGGATGTCAGACTATTAGTAATGGAACCATAAAAACAAATATATGATGGACTGTCACTAGTGGACACATTACTGTATTCTTCCATTCTTTTTTATGTCCTTTCTAAAGGCACAGACCATTCATTCAAACAGTTTTTATGATCAGCTGTTGCTTTAATATTGTTTTATAATTTTACATTAAAAGTACTTGAGGAAATCAATTACAGTTTTTGTAAAAGTAAAATAGGAAAGCAGGGAAATATCCACCACAATAATTCATAACACCAAAATATGAAGATGATGATGAGGATGATCCATGTAGACAGTGTGTATGGGAAATAATACCATCATTAAAATATTCACATTTTTCATTCTAACAGCCAAGTGAAAAGATAAAATTGCAACAGTTCAGGAAAAAAATCAACAATAAAAAAACATAATTACTGTGATAGATAAAGGATCCCCATCCATCCATCCCTACCCCACCACCACCCTTCACCAATATCAGTACTTTTGGGGATCCACTTTCTGCTTTATTTAGTAATTTTAGTTATTTTTATTTATTATAGCATTGAGTTTGTTGGGATACTTCTCTACATACTTTGCACATCTAGACGGCAGTATTTGTCCTCTATTGATTGCAAACATGTTCAAGCTTATTCAAACTGGATGCTCATTCTGATTTGGTGGAGTAGAGATTTCCTCATTTCATGGGAGGACTGTGATGATACTTTTAGCAGTGATTGCAATGTGGAAGTGGTAATACACTATACTAAATATTTTTTGTTTTGTTTAGTTGTGTCTGGTGGCATAATTACCCGGTGCCTTTTTATGAGTATGCAGTGAAACAGTGTCATTCAGGTACACAGAAAATGGCAGATATAGCCTCAGGTATATGTAAAACTAGGATTGTTTAAGCAAGCCTGATGGCAGGTTTAGCTAAAAGGAAAATAGAATGACAGCTGTAGCTCTTAAATGATCCACTTGATCAGTTGGAGACTGAGGGAAGTGGTGTGATCTTCACTCCAGAAAGCAGTGGTTTATTGGTTAGTCATTTCTAGAATGGCATGGCAGATTACCGGTTGAAATGGGGGAAGTGAGCAGGAGATGTCCCTCTGCAACATGCAGTGGGAGCTACAATTGTAATAATCTGCAAAGTGAGAACTAGTTCAGCATATGACGGAAGGGGACTATAACAATATGGAGGAACACCTGAACTCACTCTAGATTTTCATCCAGAACAATCACAAATTATTGTTTCAAGGGATGAAAATCTAGAGTATGCTTGTATCTTGAAGGAATATGGAGACCAATGAGGTAGGTCAAAATGAGTCCATATATACAGTATGTGCTGGCATGGTTGCAGACACTTACCGCAGTGTCTGTTCCCAATGATACACTTCCAGTGCTTGTATTTCCTCCAGTTAGTGGCCCTGACCAGACTACTAGTTTTCTTGTGATCTCTGCATGCCCAAGTGATCAGACACTGCTCTCTGATGCACTTCACCATTATCCCCTCCCCTCTCCATAGAACAGTGCATGTTTTACTGTCTATAGCTTAACCACTTGAGGACCGCAGTGTTAAACCCCCCTAATGAGCAGGCCATTTTTTACAATACAGGGCTGTGCAGCTTGGTCAGGGTGCTGCACAGCCCTGCAACGAAGCACACAACTGGCTCTGACCTCCTTTTAGTGTCCTTAATAAGACACTATGCCGGAGCTCTCTGATTGCTGCTGTGATCTTTCTTTCTTTTTTTTTTAAGTAACAAAAGGCAGGCTGCTCCCTCCCTCTCCCTCCCTCGCCCTGCGCCACCCTAATTGCTATTGGGTGGCGATTGGCACTGCTCCCCGCCTCTCATAGGCATCAGCCTATGAGAGGCCACACAGTTCGAGCCTCTCTGAGGGACAGCCCAGTGTCCCTCGTACAGCACTGCAGGAGATAGCAGAGCTGTACAATTGTAAACAAAGGGGAATTCTTCCCCCGGTCGGCTCGTAAAAGTCTGCTAGCCACAATCGTGGCTAGCAGGCTAATCACGGAGCGGAGCTCTGTGAACCGGCATGGAACGATCGCGCATGCCAAACTGCAGCTCCAGGACTTGATGCCAATTGGCGTTAGGCGGTCCGGGGCTGCCGCCACGGTCACTCCCATCGGCGTGACGCGGTCGTTATGTAGTTAACCACTTAAGGACTGCGGGTTTAAAACCCCCTAGTGACCAGGCTATTTTTAACTTCACAGCCCACAAGTGATTTTCCCTCCCCCCCCTTTCTGCCCACAGGGCAGGGCACAGGGTTGGTGGGCTCTGATTCCTGCTGGGATGTTTATTTATTTTTATACAAATATTTATTATATTTATTTTTAAATGTTTTTTTTTTTTTTATATTATTATTATTCTATTCCCTCCCTCCTCCCGCCAGCCAATCACCGTGATCGGCTGTCATAGACATCAGCCTATGACAGCTGATTACCCCTGAGCATCCCAGGTTGTAGATTGCAGCGCTGTACACTGTAAATAGACAGTGATTTTTCTGTCTAACAGCCTCCAATCGCCACTGGGAGACTGATGGCGCAGTAGAGCTCCGTCATTCATGCGGAGATGCGCGCTCATTGCCGCGCGCGATCTCCTGAAAAACACACCCCCAGGACTGCATGCCATTCGGCATTAGGCGGCCCTGGGGCTGCCGCCACATCGGTCGTTAAATAGTTAAAGCTACATACACACATACAATAGTTCTCGGCAGAGGCAGTTGTCGGAGGCGCTTAGGCAGAGAATCTAGCATGTGTAAAGCAGCCCCTGACCACCCGTGATGCAACTTGATCAAGGGTATCGTTCTTTCCTTCTCCATCGTTCCTTACCCAGTTGCCCCCCCCCCGTAGTAACAGAATGTGTCCCTACTCACTAGCCTGCAGGCTACCAACGCATCTGTGCAGAACTTAACTCAAACTGTCACAGAGATTACTGAGTCCTGCTCCCTACTGAACAACATCATATAATTAACATTATCAACATTTATTAACATTTAATGCTTCTAATGCTTCCAGGATGGCTTTGGTGTCACTCTGTTGCTCCTCTGTCAGGTTTAGATTATGCTTGTAAACATGGAGGCATTCACTGCCTATCACCCTTCTCAGAGTTCCTCAGTGTGTATGCAGCTTAACAGTGTGTCTGTACAGTGCAGATAAATAACAGCAGTAGTAGCCATTGCTAAAAAATGGTGATTCAGAATAAAATTGCTAATCATTTAAAGCATACCTGAAGTGAAAGGGTCGGGATATGGGGGCTGTCATATTTACTTCCATCTAATCAATGCTGATTGCCTGGCTGTCCTGCTGATCCTCAGTCTCTATTACTCTTAGCCATAGAACATGAACAAGCATGCAGAATGATCAGGTGCTCTGACTGAGGTCTGTCTAGATTAGCCACATACTTGTTTCAGGTGTGTGATTCAGAATCTACCGATGCCAGGAAGGCTCAGCAGGAATGCCAGACAACTGGTATTGTTTAAACAAATACATATGGCAGCCTATATAGTCCTCTCACAACAGGTTCTCTTTAAGTGGATCACTACTTTTATACATATAAAATGAAAAAAAGAAATTATTTTTACAGAACAAATCCAATGTTTCCTGTATAAATAGACCCAAGAATCCAGTACAGGTAACACTGTACATAATATAGAATATCCAGTTTTAAAACCACCAATAGCCACATGTGTGAATCAGTGGGCTAATAGAGGATGATGGAACAATGTGTGTCTTCAGTCAGCGCCCCCTGCTCCCCCCTCTCCCTTCTCTCTCAGTCAATCAGCAGCAGCATCCTTGAGTAGCATCAGTTGCGGAAATTATGTGTGAGTAGTAGTTACCAGTGTCAGATGATGCTCTGAAAGAAGACAGGGAGATGCCTCCAATTGAATTGTGCCTTTTGTATGCACATAGCTCACATCAGACAGGCTGTATTTCTGCTTGGTTGTTTGTTTATGTCCTGCTAGTTACGTCTTTCATCGGTGTCATTTTGTAATCATATGTTATAATATCAGGTATTCAAATACATATCACTGAAGCTCACGAGGGAGGTCTGGACAGCCAGTAAAAAAAAGACCACCAGTATAGAGAAGTTGCCTGAGTATAGAATGGTTGCAAGATGTATTCATTTATTGATTTAAAGTACAGAACACAATGAAACAGAATAGCCCTTCCATTGCTTATGATTTTACACCCTTTCAAGCCACCTACCTACATATGTTAGCCCTTTGTTATTGATAAGTGGTATTTCATTCCATAGCAACATTAAAGAGAATCTGTATTGTTAAAATCGCACAAAAGTAAACATACCAGTGCGTTAGGGGACATCTCCTATTACCCTCTGTCACAATTTCGCCGCTCCCCGCCGCATTAAAAGTGGTTAAAAACAATTTTAAAAAGTTTGTTTATAAACAAACAAAATGGCCACCAAAACAGGAAGTAGGTTGGTGTACAGTATGTCCACACATAGAAAATACATCCATACACAAGCAGGCTGTATACAGCCTTCCTTTTGAATCTCAAGAGATCATTTGTGTGTTTCTTTCCCCCTGCAGTTCTCATGCACTGAGGTTTCAGGCTGCTCTTTTCTTCCTGCAAACAGCTTTGCCCTTGTTTGTAACTCCTCAGTATGTGAAAGCCCAGCCAGCTCAGAGGACGATTTATCCAGCTTGTAAAAGATAAGAGAGAAGAGAGAAGCTGCCCTAATCTAAATAATATACAGGCAGTGTGCTTAGAGGGGCCTGGAAACGGGAGTTCATAGCAGAATCACAACACTGAAGAACTTGGCAGCCTTCCAGACACAGGCTGACAAGTCTGACAAGGGAAAGATACATTGATTTATTACAGAGACTGTGATAGCAGAAAGTGCTGCAGTAAGCCAGAACATATTAGAATAGCTTTTGGAACTTGTAGGATGATAAAAAACAGGATGCAATTTTTGTTACGGAGTCTCTTTAAAGGGGACTCCGAGCAGTGCAGAAACTATGGAAAGATGCACATCATTTTAAAGCTCTCTTTCTCCTCTTTCCAATGATATATAAACCGCCACCCTACGCCTTTTAGTTTTCGCTATTTTCGTGATTGAAATTGCCGCGGCCGCAATTTCGATCACGAAAATAGAGAAAACTAAAAGGCGTAGGGCAACGATTTAGGTGTCGTCAGAAAGAGGAGAAAGAGAGCTTTAAAATGATATCCATCTTTCCATAGTTATATTGTATTACACAGGGCGACTTTTTGTCAAAGTCAGCAGCTGCATTCAGCAGAATGGAGCTGCTGACACTGGGGAATGTGTCGTCCTGTGTAATACAATATAACTATGGCTTGATGGATATCATTTTAAAGCTCTCTTTCTCCTCTTTCTGACGACACCTAAATCGTTGCCCTACGCCTTTTAGTTTTCTCTATTTTCGCGATCGAAATCGCGGCCGCTGCAATTTCATTTGCGAAAATAGCGAAAACTAAAAGACGAAGGGTGGTGGTTTATATATCATTGGAAAGAGGAGAAAAAGAGCCTAAAATGATATGCATCTTTCCATAGTTTCTGCACTGCTCGGAGTCCCTTTAACTAAAATAAAATTTAAAAAAAGTACAAAAATTAAAGCTTTTAAGTCAGGAGAGATAAAGCATACACGACATATGTAAATAGAACTGTGTGACACATTTTGTAACAAAATTTGGTTTCCATAAACCTGGACCAAAAGAAAGAGGAGAGGTTGCCTATAGCAACAATGTTCATATTGTGTCGGTTGTTGAAAACTATTGGTAGTTATGGACCACAGATTCCTCATTTACATACATTTCAAATAAATAACAAGATATAATTATACAGATTTCCGAAGCTCATCATGATCATAATCTTACAAAATCATTATAGAGACATTTTTTTAGTTTCAGATGTGTAAATAAGTTTCTGTTTGTGTTCAGTAAGGAGTAATCAAGTGAAATAAAATACAGAAATATCATTTATAGTATACGGAGTAGTCAGTCAGTAGTTAAATTAATCAAGTTATTTGACCAGTTGTGTTGCTCAATAGCAGAGAGAAAGACGGAAAGAGAAAGAATAGGAAATATTCCAAACCTTTACTAGGCTTAAGCAAACCTCCCAATTGTCTTATATCTGTCTTTCTCTCCATCTCTCCATCTTTTCTCTTTCCTTCCTCTCTCTATATATCTCAATTAGAGATGGCCCGAACGGTTTGCCGGCGAATGGTTCCAGGCAGTGGCATCCCTACTGTAGGGCGCAGGGGGGAGTGGCGCACTGGGTGTCAGACACCCAGGGGGGTGTCGCCACAACCCCCCACAGCAGCACAGCAGGAGGGGGAAGCAGGGCTGGAAGGAGGGGCTGTGGAGGCAGCGGTGGGGAGGGGGACATATCCCCCCTCCCTCACCTGGGACCCCTCCTTCTGCCTCTCTCTCCCCCTCCAGAATAGTGGCGACAAGTGCGGGGCGGCCGGAGGCGTATGGACAATTACTCACCTGATTTCCGCGTTCCAAGCGTGGAGCGCAGCGTCATGACGTCACAGGTCTCCGTCTTCAATGCCGCCCACTGTGCTTCCTGATTAGCGGAAGCACAGTGGGCGGCATTGGAGGCGGAGACCTGTAACGTCATGACACTTGGATCTCGGAGATTAGGTGAGTCATTCTCTGTACGCCTCCGGCCGCCCCGCACTTCTCGCCGTATTCTGGAGGGGGAGAGAGAGGCAGAAGAAGGGGTCCCGGGTGAGGGAGGGATATGTCCCCCCTCCCCACCGCTGCCTCCACAGCCCCTCCTTCTAGCCCTGCTTCCCCCTCCTGGGGCACCTACACTGAGGGTAACTATACTAGCTTACTGGGGGCAACTATACTAGCTTACTGGGGGCAACTATACTAGTTTACTGGGGGCAACTATACTAGCTTACTGGGGGCAACTATACTAGCCATACTGGGGGCAACTATACTAGCCATACTGGGGGCACCTATACTAGCTATACTGGGGACAACTATACTTACTGGGGGCAACTATATTAGCTATACTGGGGGCAACTAAACTATACTAGCTATACTGGGGGCAACTAAACTATACTAGCTATACTGGGGGCAACTATACTGGCTGGGGCAACTATACTAGCTATACTGGCTGGGGCAACTATACTGGGGGCAGCTATCCTGGCTGGGGGCAACTATACTAGCTATACTGGCTGGGGGCAACTATACTAGCTGTACTGGCTGGGGGCAACTATACTAGCTATACTGGCTGGGGGCGACCATACTAGCTATACTGGGGCAACTATACTAACTATACTGGGGCAACTATGCTAACTTCATTGGGGGCAACTAGCTTCACTGGGGGCAACTATACTAGCTACACTGGGGGCAACTGTACTAGCTATACTGGGGGCAACTATACTAGCTATACTGGGGCAACTATATTATCTACACTAAGGGCAACTATACTAGCTATACTGGGGCAATGGCAGCGCCATTCTCCAAGCACCCCTAAAGCGCTCTAATAGACGCCATGTCAGTTCACTGACGGCAGCAGCCCACAGCTGCGGCAGAGCAGGGCTACAGTAAAATGGCGTCTGAAGCCCTGCTCTGGAGACTTTGAGTTCAGTTGCTGGCTGGCTGCAGAGGATTGTGGGAGCTGCGCCAGACGGAGGCCGGGACAGGAGGTCTGCTGCTGCTTCAGGTGAGTAAATGTTTTTTTTTTTTTATTTATATTAGCAGGTGTATCGACTGTTCTGGCCAGGTCTGCCACATGATTGAAGTGTTTTCTGACAAGGTCGGCCACATGATTGCATTTATTTCCTGGTCAAATTTTCCACATGATTGCATGTATTTTCTGGTCAAATCTGCCGACATGATTGCATGTATTTTCTGGTCAAATCTGCCGACATGATTGCATGTATTTTCTGGCCAGGTCTGCTACATGATTGAAGTGTTTTCTGGCCAGGTTTGCTACGTGATTGCATGCTTTTTCTGGTCAGGTCTGCTACATGATTGAAGTGGTTTCTGGCCAGGTCTGCCACGATTTCATGTATTTTCTGGGCAAATCTGCCGCCATGATTGCATGTATTTTCTGGGCAAATCTACTCACATTACGTGTATTTTCTTGAGAAAACCTGCACAATTATGTGAATTTTCTGGGAAAAGGCTCACCAAAACTTGGGCCCACTGTCTTTGCGTTGCACTTTTAAAGGGAACCCGAGGTGAGAATAATATTGAGGCTGCCATATTTATCTCCTTTAAAGCAATGCCAGTTGCCTGGCTGCCGTGCTGGTCCTCTGCCTCTAATTCTTTCAACCATAGATCCTGAACAAGCATGCAGCAGGTCAGGGGTTTCTGACAATATTGTCAGAACTGACGAGATTAGTTGCATGCTTGCGTTGTGTTCTGGTGTAATTCAGTTCACTACTGCAGCCAAATAGATCAGCAGGGCTCCCTATTGTTTAAAAGGAAATAAATATGTCAGCCTCCATATCACTCTCATCCCGGGTTCACTTTAAATTAGTTAGCTCCGCCCTTATCTGGTCATGGCCATGCCCATTTTTCACCGCAGCACTCTTCGCGCTCCGCAGGTTATAGCCACACCCATTTCTTTTTTTTTGGGGGGGGGTCTTTTAATACCCAGCACCGGGTGTCAAATGCCCTAGGTACACCACTGGTTCCAGGCAAACTTCCGGGGGTTCGCGGAGAACCGCGAACTTTACCAGAAGTTCGATTCGCCCCCATAGTGCACCATTAGGGTCAACTTTGACCCTCTACATCACAGTCAGCAGGCACACTGTAGCCAATCAGGCTAAACTCCCTCCTGGAGCCACTCCCCCTTACAAAAGGCAGGCATCGCCGGCCATTTTACTCACTCGTGTGCCTGCAGTAAATAGAGCAGGGACAGCTGCTGCAGACTCTCTCATAGGGAAAGATTAGTTAGGCTCTTGTAGGCTTCTTAGTTTGCTCCTTGCTGATTTTTATTGCTAAAATAGCACCCCACAACAGCTCTTTTGAGAGCTAATCTTGTTCTTGTGATCTATTTTTTTCCTGTGTGTCCCACTGATACTTGTGTTGTATAGACAGCCTTGATAATTCATACTGTGTTTGCCACTGCCAGGCCCAGCACATTCACCTGTGTGTGTGACAGGTGCACATTACCCATCACTGCATATACCTACCTGTTGTTCACTGTGCACCCACCCACCTACGTGAGCGCATGCAGTGTCACTGTGCCTGTCCGGTACCTGTCTGTGTGTGACAGGTGCACATTGTAATACCCATTACTGCATATACCTACCTACCTGTTGTTCACAGTGCACCCACCTACCTACAAGAGCTGAGTGCATGCAGTGTCACTGTGCCTGTCCGCTACCTGTCTGTGTGTGAAAGGTGAACATTGTAATACCCATCACGGCATATACCTACCTACCTGTTGTTCACAGTGCACCCACCTACCTACAAGAGTTGAGCGCACGCAGTGTCACTGTGCCTGTCCGCTACCTGTCTGTGTGTGACAGGCGCACATTGTAATATGCATCACTGCATATACCTACCTGTTGTGTTCAGTGCACCCACCTCATCACTGCATATGCCTACCTGTTGTGTTCAGTGCACCCACCTCCTCACTGCATATACCTACCTGTTGTGTTCAGTGCACCCACCTCATCACTGCATATGCCTACCTGTTGTGTTCAGTGCACCCACCTCATCACTGCATATACCTACCTGTTGCGTTCAGTGCACCCACATACCTATGTGAGTGCACGCAGTATGATATACCAATCCGTGCATACCTGTTAACTGTACCTGTGTGACTGCACATTGTATTAGTCAAGTCAGTGCATACCTTTCACCCCCCCCCCCCCCCCCCCCCACCGATATGGACAGAACTGACAAAACAGGTAGGGGCAGAGTTAGAGGCAGACCCAGAGGAAGGCCACCCGGCAGGTCTGTGCGAGGCCGTGCTGATGTGATTTCGTGCGGCCCTGGACAAAAGTACAGTGTTCAGAAGAAGGCACGTCCCATCAACTCCCATGATTGTCAGGACGTGGTTGACTATTTAACACAGAACACCTCATCTTCCGCAGCCACCAACACTACTCCAAGTACCAAATCCGCTACATTTGAAAGTTCACAGGAGTAATTTGGTGGGGAAATCACTGATGCACAGCCATTATTGTTACAACCAGATGAAGGCGCTAAGCAAGTTACACCACCTCATATGTCTGAGTTAGGCGACACTATGGACGTAACGTGTGCAGAGGACGATGATGAAGTACCTGCTGTTGGAGCAGTTTTGGAGGTGTCTGAAGCAAACAAAGCTGGGCAGGATGATTATAATAATGATGACGATGATACGGATGCCACGTATGTTCCCAATAGAGGAGATGAACAGGGGGACAGTTCAGAGGGGGAGTCAGAGAGGAGTAGGAGCAGACGAGTTCCTGAAAGAAGCAGGGGGAGCTCATCGTCAGAAACAGCTGGTGGCAGTGTCCAGCGCCATGTATCGCCACCTATGTACAGCCAACCAACATGCCCTTCAACGTTAGCTGCTGATGCCACCATAGTGCCATCACCCCAGGGTGGCTCAGCGGTTTGGAAATTTTTTAGTGTGTCTGCCTCAGATTGGAGCAATGCCATCTGTTCTCTCTGCCTCCAAAAATTGAGACGTGGAAAGGCCAACACCCACGTAGGGACAAGTGCGAAGGCACATGGAGAAAAGGTATAAACTGCAACGGGAAGAGCACCTGAGTAAAAGCATCATACAAAAGAAAAGCCACCCTCCTTCCGCTCTTCCTCCTTCAGGTGCAGCATCTTCAGCCGTTTTCTCCCTTGCACCTTCACAGCCACCCTCCTCCACTCCGTCTCTGCCCTTGATCGGTTCCTGCTTCTCTGCCCACAGCAGCCAGGTGTCTCTGAAGGAAATCTTTGAGCGGAAGAAGCCAATTTCTGCCAGTCACCCCCTTGCCCGGGATCTGACAGCTGGCCTGGTGGAACTGTTAGCTTGCCAGCTGTTACCATACCAGCTGGTGGACTCTGAGGCCTTTCATAAATTTGTAGCCATTGGGACACTGCAGTGGAAGATACCAGGCCACAATTATTTCTCTAAAAAGGCGATACCCAAACTGTACCGTGAAGTGGAGAGGCAAGTGGTGTCATCTCTGGCACACAGCGTTGGGTCAAGGGTCCACCTGACCACAGATGCCTGGTCTGCCAAGCACGGTCAGGGCCGCTACATTACTTACGAGTGGGCGACGTGTTAATTAGTAGTGCTTTTATACGTAACCTGAGGCTTCCTCCAACCCTATGAAGTGCATGGGCTCGTTCATGGTCTCCACGGCCACTATATTCTCTCGTTAACCCTGCCGGTAATCTGAGCAGTTATGGCCAGCCATGCTTTTCTGAGCAGTGATGTACACCTGCACAGGCACGGAATGCCTTCTGCTGCAACAGGAGTGTGCTCGGTCTGTGCATACGCAGAAGAGCTTGAGTGAATGTGAATGGCCAGATTAATGGCGAGAATAACAACAGAACAGAGCAGCTGGAGAGATGGCGAGGGAGCCCATGCACCTCATGGGGCTGGGGGAAGCACCAGGTTAAGTATAAATACACCACTAATTAACACCTCAAGTTTCCTTTAAAACAGGGCTGTGGAGTTGGTAGAAAAATCATTCGACTCCTCAGTTTATGAAACCACCGACTTCAGGTACCAGTGGCGTAGCAATAGGGGGTGCAGAGATTGCGACTGCTCCTGGGCCAGAGGAGCCCTCCCTCAACTGCAGTATTAGCTCTTTATTGGTCATGTGCTGGTAATAATCACTTCTATAGATGCTTTGAATAGTAGTCATTAACAAACTGTTCCCCAACCCTTCTTGCACATCTGACACTGGTTGTCCTTGGCAAGTTTTAGTGTGACGTATCAATTGTTATGTATAATGTGCTTGTGGGGGCCTAACGTAAAACTTGCACTGTGGCTTATAGCTATGCCACTATCAGGTACCCAAAATTTGGACGACAACTGCACTGCTTTAAAGGAAACCAGAGACAGCACATAAAGAGTTTTTTACTTACCTGGGGATTCTTACAGCCTATAAAAGCATGTTTGAGTCCCTCGCCGTCCTCTCGCGTGCCTCCATTCAGTGGTAATCAGCCACTGTAACTGCACAGAAGACCCCAACTGCCACAACTGAACCAGTTACCGGGGATGATTGCTGAACGTTACACCATGGAAGGACAGCGAGGAACTCACACGAGCTTATGAGGCTGGAGGGAGCCCCAGATAAGAAAAAAATTTTACTTGTCGTCTCTGGTACACTTAAAACTGCCTGTGATAGCAGGCCAATGTTAAATTGTGTGTGTGACTGTGAGCTGCAGGGCATCGAGGTGACAGGAGGGACTGAAGGTGGCCACTAACGATACATGCTACCATTATTAGATTTGCACACAAATATATGGATTTGGGCTGGGGATGCCGTGAAACGGGCCTCTATTTTGTGTTTTCCCCCCAGGCCAAAAGGTCCTAGTCCTCCCCTGGTCTTGCTACAAACATGTATCTAGAGAGAAACAAAGCTTACAGTTGTGAACAGAACTGCCTTTCATGCACTGTGAAAACGGAATGGAAATTCGATTACAGGTGAAATGGCCAAACAAGGCAGGCTGGGGAACACAAATGAAAGATTTAACAACATAACTATTATGGAAGGGGAAAGATCAAACTTTCAGCTCAAAATGTTAATCAGGGCTATCAATGGTAGATTACAGAGATTACTTTCTTTGGGGATCTGTAGGGACTTTCTTGGGAATCCAAAAGTAACAAAGGGGGATTGTGAGAGCCAGAGACCTAACGCTGCTTAACCTGCCTGTGTGTGCTTGTTAGCAGCCTGTGAAAGAAATGTATCTGTTTAAATGTATCACTGTTAACTTTTATCTGACATCTCCTTCTCTGCTTTCCAATACTGCTTGCAAAGGTGGGAAAGGTCACTAACATCTGTAGCTTATTCAGCCTGCTCTGGAAGTAATCCGTGGCTAATCAGAATCGGGAGGAAATCCTACCCATCCAGTATGAAATAGATAGATAGATAGATAGATAGATAGATAGATAGATAGATAGAGTGCCCCTTTATAATAAAATTTAAAGTGTACTTGAAGGTACTTGAAGGGTGTACTTACCTCAGTAGAGGAGCTTACCCATTCCCCACTCCTCCACCATCCAGCACTGGAGCCCCCAGAACCTCATAGACAAGGACTTTGTTGAATGATGCGTGTGGCCATGTTCCCCTCCATGAATGAATGCCTTGTGCCTGCACTGTAGCATGGAGACGCTCACCCTTGCTTTTTTCCTGATCCTGAAACTCCCTGCATACTACTGCACAGACAAGATGCGGCCTGCATTGGTGCTCGAATGTACCCAAATTTGATTCGAGTACATTCGAATTCGGGTCCGGGTCAAATTCGGAATCGGCTTTGATCAAGACTATAGAACTCGATTCGAATTCGAATCATGATCGGTAATTGAATTCGGGTAATAGCCGTGATCACAAATTCGGATGGCCTTAAAGCAATTTTTTTGTTTTTTTTAAAGGGAAATCACAATTAACCACTTGCCGACCGCCCACTACCTATGGGTGTGGGCAAAGTGGCACCCCCAGGACCGCCAAACGCTGATCGCCAAGTGCCACGTGACACGTGCTAAGTGCCAATTGCAACGTGCCACGTCCGGCATGCTCCTGGCATACATTACACCTGCTGCTGCTACATTGCCCTGCTCCTGCTGCCTGCGCAGCTCCCACCGCCAGGCCAGGGTGCCACAGGCCACTGATACCACCTATATTTACAGTAACCCAAAACACAATTGCTGCGTAATTTTTTGGAGGTATCTTGGCTAGAAACTGTCATGTCCCAGTTGTGCAGTTGGACTTTGGACACAATGGGCCTGATTCACAAAGCGGTGATAACTCAGTTATCACGCCCAAAAGACTTTAGGCGTGATAACCTTTGCACTGCTGAGTTAGCACCGTTTTGTGCTCTTTATCGTGCGCAAAGTCCCGCGCGCAACGTTTTGCGCGCGCAATTGCGCAACTCCACGCGCAGCGCCCATAGGGTTTAATGGGCGCATCTCGCGCACTACACCGTGCGCCGTGCGATTGCGGGAATTTCGTGCGAGTTTCATTTTATCACGCCTAAACTGAGTTTAGGCATGATAAAGGGCTTTTCACAGGCGTGCAAACACTTTGCACCGCTTTGTGAATAAGGCCCAATGTGGGCTGCACGACCGCTGTCTGGAACCTAGGCCTAATGTTAATTGATAGCTATTTTTTTTTTGGGGGGGGGGGGGATTTTAAGTCCCCACATCATCAATTAGTGTTCCCCTTTACAAAATAATGATGCTACATGCCTCATATACCCTTAAAAAAAGTTTTTAAAGCAATTTAAAGGCCACTTCCGGTTTTCTATCTGGATATCCGAATCCGCCAGATACTAGGGTCGGATATCCCATTCGGATTTGGATCGAAAAATTTTGAACTCGGATATACAACCTGGATCGTATATCTGGGTATCCGCATCCGGGTCAATCCGGATTTTGAAAAGGGGTATCCGAGCAGCACTGATCACAACAGATGCTGGCCCTAGTAGTAGTGTAGTAGATGATAACTAACTCGTGTGACAGACTGGCACGTGCACAGGGGGGTGCTCTGGGTGCCCAGGCACCCCCCTTTTTAAAATCTTCAAAAAAGGCCCCTCTCGCCGCGCAAAATAAGCTCCGCCCCCGACCACAATAAGCCCCGCCCACCCGCGGGAAGCTCCGCCCCTGCCTGGGACACTTTCGAGTTAAGAGGGGCAAAGACAGGAATCCTAGTGTGGCATACTGACCTCTCCCTCCACCTAGGACCCATACTGACCTCTACCTCCCCCAGCACCCATAGTGACATCTCCCTCCACCTAGTACCCCGTGACCACTCCCTACCCAGTACCCACAGTGACATCTCCCTTCACCTAGCACCCACAGTGACCTCTCCCTCCACCTAGCACCCACAGTGACCTCTCCCTCCACTTAGCACCCACAGTGACCTCTCTCTCTTACCCAGCACTCACAGTGACCTCTCCCTCCACCTAGCACCCACAGTGACCTCTCCCTCCACCTGGGACCCATAGTGACCTCTCCCTGCACAGCACCCACAGTGACCTCTCCCTCCATCTAGCACCCACAGTGACCTTTCTCTTACCCAGCACCCACAGTGACCTCTCCCTCCACCTGGGACCCATAGTGACCTCTCCCTCCCCAGCACCCACAGTGACCTCTCCCTCCACCTAGCACCCACAGTGACCTCTCTCTTACCCAGCACCCACAGTGACCTCTCCCTCCACCTAGCACCCACAGTGACCTCTCCCTCCACCTGGGACCCATAGTGACCTCTCCCTCCCCAGCACCCACAGTGACCTCTCCCTCCCCCAGCACCCACAGTGACCTCTCCCTCCACCTGGGACCCATAGTGACCTCTCCCTTCCCCAGCACCCGTAGTGACCTCTCCCTTCACCAGCATGCACAGTGACCGCTCCCTCCCCCAGCACCCACAGTGACCTCTCCCTCCACGTAGCACCCACAGTGATCTCTACCTCCACCTAGGACCCATAGTGACATCTCCCTCCACCTATGCCATTCATAGCAGCACCCAGTGACCTCCCACCCCCTGCACCCACAATGACCTCTACCTCCCGAGACCCACAGTGATCTCCCCCAAAGGACCCACAGTGACCTCCCTTTCCTCCAGCACCCATACTGACCTCTACTTTCCACAGCACACACAGTTACTTCTCCCCCCAGCACCCACAGTGACCTATCCTTCCCCATCAACCACACTGACCTCAAACTCCCCTAGCAGCAACTATGCCATTCATAGCAGTACCCACAGTGACCTCCAACTCCCTGCACCCACAGCAATCCCACCAATATTCAGCACCCACATTACACTCAACCAGTAACCCCCACTATAGCAAGCACCCAGTACTTGCACCAAGCACCCTGCACCCAATACTCACATGCGGCCTCAATATGGCACTTAGTACTTGCATCAAACAGCCACATGACACCCAATACCTGCACCCCTTTACCCTATAGCTGGCACCCAGTACTCAAACCTACATGGCACAGTACTTGCACCCAGCTCTGACATGTCACTCACTACTCACACCTGCACACAGCCTCCACATGGCACCCACTCACATAACCAGTACTAGCACCCGAAGTACCTGCACTCAGAACCCACGTGACACACAACAGCCACCCAGAGCTAGCACCCAGTACAGGCATGGCACTAAGTATTTGCACCTATGTGATACCCAGTACCTGCAACCAACACCCACGTTTCATCTGCAGTAGTTCCAGTTGCACTAAGCCTCCACTTTGTGCCCAGCACCCACACCAAGCACTCACATATGACATCCAGTACTTGCACCCAGAATTCAAAAGGGACTGAGTACCTGCAATCAACACCTACATGATGGTTGATACACACCCATACAGCCAGAATCCACATGACACCCTGTGCCAGCACCTAGAACTCACATGGCACCCAGCATCTTCCTTTAGCACCCACATGACAACAAATACCCAAGTAGCCAGCACCCATCACCCATATATCACCATGTACTCACTCCCAGTACCCACTTGGCACTCAGTATTTGCACCTAAGACCCACATACCCCCATAATCAACAACCACATGGCACAGTACTCACACAGCACCAAGTTCCAAAGCCATTATATGCACCTAGTACCCGTCCATGGCCAGCACCCAAATAGTACCCAGTACCCATCCTTAGTCCGAACCCATATGAGACACGGTACTCTCCCATGGCACACATCCAGACCGCACATGGCACTCCCTACTCACTCATGTCCAACACTCACATGGCTCCCTGTACCAATTAGCACTCACATGGCACCCACTATTGTTTATCACCATCTGCTCAGCACCCAATACTGCATAGCACCCACTGCAAATAAACACCCAATATAAACTGGATCTTGGTAACCAAAGCAGCTTGACACAGACTTTACTTTGGCATCTCGGCACCCACTGCAACTTACCACAAAGTGAATCTTTGTGTCTTACCATCTACTGCATCTTGGCACCCACTGCACCTTGGCACTTACTGCAGTTTTGCATCTACTAATGCTTAGCAACCACTGCATATTGGTAAACACTTGTTTGCCTGAAAAGAGGCTTGGGTGCTGATCAAGAGGGACAGAGGTCCCAATAATGAAAGGTGAGTCTGTGCCTCCACAGTGGGCTCCACTGTGTCCACTCTAACCCACAGTGGGCACCTATCACTGCTGATTTGAGGGTGGTAGCACCAAAAGAGTTGGAAGGAGACACAAAGTCTGCCTGATACTGCTATAAAGGTGTGTGTGTGTGGGGGGGGGGGAGTTAAGACTGCCTTATTGCTTTCTGGAGAGGGGGTATTACATACACAATTTAACACGATTTATCGATTTCAAATTTGAGCACGACACCCTTGAGGATCTTCTGCATGGCCCTGCCCCTTCCTGCAGCACCCACACTGACCTCTACTTTTCCCATCAGCCACCTCTTCCCTTCATAGCTAGCAACCAGTACTCACATTCACATGACACCAAGTATCTGCACCCAGGCCTAAAATTGCACCCAGTATTCACACCTGCACACGGCACCCACTATCTGCACCAAGTATCCACTTAACCCGTACCCGCACCCAAAGTACCTGCATTCAAAACCAATGTGATGCCCAAAGCCCACCCATAGCCAGCACCCAGTACAGGCATGTCACCAAGTATTCGCACCCATGTCACACCCGGTACCTGCACCCAGCACCCACATGACATCCAGTACATGCACCCAGACCTTACATGGCACTAAGTTCTTGCAATCAACACCCGCATGACACTCGATATCCAACCATAGCCAGAACCCACATGACACTCAGTACTTACACACAGAACCCACATGGCACCCATCATCTGCATTCAGCAGCATGACAATCAATACCTACCTAGCCAGAAATGAGGAAGGGGAGGGGGGGGCATGCGGGGGAAGGCATTGACAGGCCCCTTTTTTAAATTTGAGCACCCCCCACTTAAGGACCCTCTGAACGGCCCTGGTGACAGATAGTGAGTGACAATAAAAGTCTGTCACACTCGGATGCAATTAATAGGGTCGGGCAGATGACAGTCACAGATCACAACATATGCTGGCCTGTGAAGTAACTATTACACAGTACTGAAGCTAATAAACTCACACACTAACAGTACAAATTAAGTAAACTAGTACTAGTACACAACTAACTATATTCCCTAACCTACCTAAGCTAGTAGGCTAAGGCTACCTAGGCTAGCAGGCCTAGCCTGCAAACAGACCTAACACTAGCCTAGCACAGTATACAGTATATACACTACACTAGCTGACTGAACTATAACAATCAAATCACTATCTATAAAACAATATAATATATGTGTAGAGAATGTGCTTAGGAAGCAAAACGCTGGGTTTAGCACAAGAAAAGCACTTGCTAAGACACGCAGCAGCACTGGAGATGCTCTCAGTACCTCAGAGTCACAAGCAAGGACGGGCTCCACAACATAGACGCCGCCTTATATAGAGGAGGGGAGGGCCAGGCTCCCCTCCTCTGATTGGTTTCTAGGGCCTCGGCTGGGGGCCTTCTGATTGGCCCAATGACGTCATCCCCTGGATACTGAAGCCGAATTCGTGATCACGCGTTAACACCCGTGATCATGGCCGAATTCGAGATTGACTATTCGGGTACATTCGACTTCGAATTCGGGAGCAGCATCGCTCTTCGAATTCGGGTTCGGCAATCATGAAAATCTACCCGCGATCACGGGTAAATTCGAATTCGCAATCTCTGGAGAGCAACCCTGGCGGCCTGTGCCTGTCCAGCGCAGCCGCACTTATTTACAGATGTGAGCACTCTGCAAACTTTTAGAGGGTCTAGTGCTGGATGATTGGTCTCAAGCAGGGCCGGCCTTAGGTTTCACAGTGCCCTGAGCGAAACCTGATTTTTGTGCCCCCCTTCATCTTCTTCACGCATGCGCGCACACACACGCACACACACACACACAGGCCCATATGCAATTCACCTTTTCTACTGAGATATCTCCTAGGACAGTGGATCCTAACCTTTTTGAAGTAGTGACACATCACGCCAAATGCTCAGATCTCTGTGATACGTCACATGTGTATATTAGGAAAAATTCTATTAATAACCACGAATGGATGGAAAGAGTGAATTATCCTGAATATACTTAAAAACGAAGGCTAGAACCTTTCAGGAATATTAATAAAAACAATCAGTGGCACAGTTAGCCCCCCCCCCCCATTTAGAATGATAGCACAGCACCGACAATTTGCACCACACGTTATAGCTGCAGTGCACCCCCCCAAACACCCCCCCCCCCCTTCCCGATCTCATGTGTAGGTGCCCTCAATATAGGTTGCCAAGCATACTTGCCCCCAGTATAGGAAGTTAGTTGAAGGTCTCCATCCCCCCCATAGGTAGCCAGGCGTAGGTGCCTCCAGTATAGGTAGCCAGGTGTTGGTGCTCTCAGTAAAGGTAGCCAGCTATAGGTGCCCTCAGTATAGGTAACCAGCTATTAGGCACCCCCTTGGAAGCCGGCGCCCTGAGCGACCAATCTGGATGCACAGGTCAAAGGCCGGCTATGGTCTCAAGGAGGACATGGGAAGCCTAATAAGGATTCAGAGGGTCCCCTGTGCAGAGGTAAGTATCTGGTTTTTTTCTCTCTCTCCTTGATCTCAGAGTTTTGCTTTAAAGTGTATCTGAAAGGGAAAAAAAAGTGCCCAATTTAGGTACTTACCTCAGTAGAGGGAAGCTTGTGGAATTCTGAATTCAGCTTTTTCCTCCCTGCACTAGAGGTTTTGTGCTACAGCACAGGCATGGGCCATATTAGCTTTTGCACTAGTCCAGCCAAGCTCCTACAAGCTCCCTTTAAATGAATACATTTCAAACTACAAAAAATTGCTGGCTGGAATACATAAATCTAGCCTTTATTATTAATATTATTATTATTATTAATGTCTTCACCTATGCTCAGCATCTGGTCTTGAGTCCCTTCCTGAGTAGCAGTTCAGACACTGTAACAATCCTACCACTTGTATGTGACATGAAGGATTGACTAAAGTATCCATACAAACTATATTCCTTCATGTTACACTTCTACTACACAGATTTGATAAGATTTGGTATTGATATTTATAGAATTGTGGGTCTTTAATCATTTAGTGTGGTGATATTGGTTCCGATGCAGCAATGCACAGCATGCTATGTGTGTTAACCAGGTAACATGTATGCTTATAGTGGCACCGAGGCATTCTTTCGCTGTATTGCATGCCTCACTTAATGGTTGCACCGTGGTGGTAACGCTCAGTGTGACTTTTCGGCTGCGTTACATTGCAATTTGAACACAACGGACTCGGTAAGGGCCCATTTTGATTGGCATTTAGGATGAGAGGCAATCGCCGCATCCCATCCCGCCAATCCCATCCCAACTGCAGCATGCTATCCATAATTTCCCCTGCATCGCATGGTGCCGGATCGCATAGGTTAGTTTGCGTCAATGGAAACTACTCCATTGATGTCAGTTGGTTGCATTTTGCTTGTGGTGCAGTGATCACATTGCACAGTGTGTAGTGGAAATGGGCCCTAAGAAAGGGCCCTTAGTATTTATTTTATTGCTGTCTGTAAGACGAGTTATTGTGTGCATGAATTTTAGAGTACAAAGCGTACGAGTATGTGCTATTTGGATGGGCTATGCCCCTTTAGCACCTGTCCTAGTCAAGCTTCTTTAGAGCAAATCTGTGATATAGCATAGTACCACAATAAATGTCTTGTGAGGGTACATATCTTGATGTTGGTTCTTTTGTGTTGTTTCCTAGTACTGTATGGATTTGACGTGGCTCTGGATTTCTAGAGTCAGTTCAATAAACAAGGCTTGAGCTTCCACAGGCAACAAGCTTTTCTCCTAGGTCAGTGGAGCAATGAGAGGGGCTGAGCGGGAGCCTCAAGCGCTGCTTGCCGCAATGTTGCTATCAAGGAATCAACAATAACCCCAGAGAGCTGCTGGGTCTGTGTGAATAATACTCGGGAGCCAAAGAAGAAGCCCATGACTCCGGCCCCCTGCCTGCACAGAAGACAGTCACGGGACACACACTGCTGGAGTTTGCCAAGCTGACTGAACAGAGGATGAGCTGGTGCTGAGCCGAGCTTGGCTTCCCATTGGTTCCTATTGAATAGGACGTGACCCTGACTGTCCTAACTACACAGGACAATGGCCACAGGACCTGTCCTGATCACAGAGGGGATCAACCATCCTTCCCTCCTTAGCTGCTCCACTGGCTGCTGCTGCTGCTGCTGATCATCGCTCCTTCCTGGCCCCACACTCATGCCACTGCGCTGCTACATTGTATTAGATACAGTGGTAGAATGATTCATGACAGTGTATCCTATACAAATGATCACCGTCTGTGGTTAGGGAATGTAACCATCACAGAGTTGAAAGACCAAAGTAATAATAATTATGAGAGAGGTCAGCAACGTGCCTGAAGAGGTAGATGCTAGCTTATCAGTCTCTGTGACAATGTATCACTCATAATTATCATAGGTAATCAGACTGAAAAATCAACATCTCTCTGATGATCAGGTGAAAGTAGCTCTCAGGGGGAGATTTACTACTAACCTCAAATGATCAATGAAGTGTAATGAAGCCAGTGTGTGGTCTTGAACAGCCGTATCATGAGAGTAAAGGTGCCCACTTACGCTACCATCTTGATTGTTCAGTTTTACCACTTCTATATAAAATTAGGGCCCACATAAAGTATATTCACTCATATTAAACATTAGAAAGAACCAGTAGAGTTGTGTTGGTTACTTAAACTTCTCTGTATGTATGATTAACAAATTGAATATATGTTTTTCATTCTTTACAATAAGAAGCAGGCATTCTGGGAATACTTACACCTGTGCTCTTTTCAAACATACTAGTATAGCAGAATGGGAGGTAAAAAGAGGACTCTTCCCCATAACTGAATGTTGACAGTCTCCCTTTGCCACTTATGAAGAAGTAGCCCATGGCACACAATTATTATTATTTAGTATTTATATAGTGCCAACATATGGTATGGAGCATATCATCTTGTCACTTATAGAAAAACCAAGGTGGTTTATTAAAATCTTGATAGAACCTAGAGGCATGTCATGTGCATAATGACATGCCTCTATGTCGTTATATCGTTGCCGCTAGCCCCCTCCACCTCATAAATTACTTTTCTCCTATGTTGCTGTCACTTACAGTAGGCAGTAGAAATCTGACAGAAGTGACAGGTTTTGGACTAGTCCATCTCTTCATGGGGGATTCGCAGCAAGGCTTTTATTCTTTATAAAGATATTACTGAAAAAAGATTTAAACAATAATGCTGGCCAGCTTCCCTGCTCCCTACACAGTTTTTTGGCAGTTGGACAGAGCAACTGCCATTCACTAAGTGCTTTTGAAAATAAATATATCCCTGAGAATCCCCTATAAAGAGATGGACTAGTCCAAAACCTGTCACTTCTGTCAGATTTCTACTACCTACTGTAAGTGACAGCAACATAGGAGAAAAGTAATTTATGGCTCATTTTACTCTGGAAAAAATGTACTTCTTATTTGAATATGTTTGCACATATTTTACAGTTTTTCGTTGTAGTGCTCCTTTAAGATTTTAATAACCGACCTCGGATTCTTTTTAACTGTCCATCAGAGGGGCTCACAATCTAGCAGGTGCAACGCATACAAATGTATGTGTTAATGTCCGTGATAGCTTCCTGCACCAGCGGGAATGCGTGCAAAGGTACGCGTGGCGGCCCGCTGACTCCAAGTTGACAAAAACTAAACTAGCTGGCGGCGGGGGACCGGAGGAGCCGTGAGTGACTGCGAGGGCACAGGATGGCTACAGGGGGCTGGTAGATGCCCCAGGCAAGTGAAACTCATTTTTTTCTAGAGTTAAGGTTCCCTTTAATTTCATAAAGTGCTTTAGCTTTACTATGAAGAATTCTCAAAAAAGAACAACTGAAGTGAGAGGAACATGGAAGCGGACATATGTATTTCCTTTTAACCAACCAATACCAATTAGCTGGATATCCTGTTGATCCTCTGCCTTTAATACTTTTAGGCATAGACCCTGAACAAGCATGCAGCATAACAGGTGTTTTTGAAATTATTGTCAGATCTGACAAGATTAGCTGAATGCTGGTGTTATTCAGCCACTACTGCAGCCAAATAGATCAGCAGGGCTGCCAGGCAACTGGTATTGTTTAGAAGGAAATACGTATGGAAGCCTCCATGTTCCTCTCACTTCAGTAGTGGGGGGGGGGCAATTGAACAGTGAGGACCCGGCGGAACTGCACGGATGGCATCCTCCGTGCATTCAAATGTCATGCAGGTACTGAACTTTTTTTTTTAAATTTGCCTTGTAAGTCCTTTAAAGGACATATCTGAGCTGTATGAAAATAAAAAAATCCACTTACCTGGTGCTTCCTCCAGCCCCTGCCAGCCATCCTGTGCCCTCGCCGCAGCTCCGCTCACCACCGGTGGCCCACGCTAGCAGCTCTCAGAGTCGCACTGAAATCCTCTGGACTGTACTGCGAAGGCGCAGTAGTTCTGCACCTGCGCTGTACAGTCCGGATAACGTCAGCGCGACCAGCGAGACGTCAGTCGCAGCCAGCTGCGCATGAGAAGTGCGCCCTCTATGTATCTCTCCAGCAGCTGCTGGAGAGATACGCAAACCACACACTTCTCTTACGTTAGACTGGCTCCGACTAAGTGACGGGACCCGGTTCCTGAAGCTGCATACAGCAAAAGGTTGGTGGCGTGAGGAAGCCCCAGGTATGTATAAAATCTTTTTAATGTTTCATCTCTTGTACATTTTTAGTAGTTGACTTGAGAGAAGGAAGAATAAAAAATAAAAAAATAAAAAATAAAACAGGAGTTGTAGCTTTCAAGTGGTGTATTTTGTCATCCTATTGATAAACATGATCAGGTCGGCATGGAAGGCACTGAGCACGGAGTCACACTCTGCTGACACTGATGGCCTGTCTGTCACACAGCTGGCAGGGTGCTTACAGAATCAGAGGCTTCCACTGCCCGAGGCCGTCTGCTGAGTGCAAGATCATTTCCCCACAAGAAGCACACACGTGTACGGTCTCACAAAGCACCTACATCAAGTTACACCCAGAGCTGGGTTGGTCAGCACTCACTGACTACTGTGCCTGGTCTCACATAACAAAGAATCCAGCTGCAGACAGGAGCAGCAATCAACAGCAAAGACACACCTACATGATGTTCACAGGTAGTAGATATACATAGCACCTAAATAGCTCATAATTACCCAAACCAATAGGAGAGTAAGGGGCTAAGAGAGAGCAAAAAGCCATCTTACTGCAAAAGTCTTGCTAAATATAATTCTTCCTTATTACAACAGAAGGTGTTTGCAATAATTGAGCTTTAGATGAGAAAGTTTGGTTTCCCATAATGCATCACTTCTGAATATGCAAACCATCTAGTGAGCCTATAGCTTATAAAATGTACAGAGCCACACCAATCCAGTATGCATACAGCCTTTTTCAGAGTTTTGCACCTCATCAGTGTATGGTAAATGGATGGATATTGGCTTGGACCACTACTACAGCACACCCAGATAGCTCATGGTGACCCAAAGCCCCCAGGAGAGTATAAGGGGGCTAAGGGCCCTTTTCCACTAGGTAATGCACTGTGTTGTGATCACAGTCCTTTATTTCCGCTATCGTGATTTTGCCCAGAGCGCCGCACTCCGTTGGGTATATGGGCACAACACCAAGGAAAATCGCACATAGCAGCGATTGTGATTCGGGAACAAATGAATTGTGGTAGTGGAAAAACAGCACTGCGACTTACATGTTAATCATGGTGCTCTTGCGATCGGTAATTGGGCTGCAATCCGCTTGTTAAAGCAGATCACAGTGTAGTGGAAAAGGGCCCTAAAAGAGACTGAAAAGCACTCTTACTAAATAAATGAAGGGGGCTTTTGGAGAGAAACTGAATGGATATATGGATCGATGCTCCAAGGGAGGGAGAGTCTACTCATCACCACCCAGCTCCCAGAGCCTCCACATCATCATATAGCTCTCATCACCATGTCAGAACATACCTACTTTTACTCATAGATTCACAGGAAAGTTCACAGGACTAACTGTGTCATACCTAACAAGTTAATGTCTGCTAGTTACTTTACGTTGATTCCAAGGAAGAGCGCAGAGAAGTGTTGTGTGCAAGCCACAGGTGTGAATGCCTGGGATGGGCAGGTGGGTGTAGCAGCGAGCGAGCACAGCCTATAGCATGATCCATGGACACATATGACATGTGTGTAAATGGATAAGGCTTGCTGATAGGATCACTGTGTCCCATGAAACCTGAGCAGACAGACCTACAGACAGGCAGGCAGCCAGGCAGATGGATGGATAGGGATAGAAGCACACTCCTATGTGATCACACCCATCTACAACTCACCACTGACACTGACAGCAGCCTCTCCCCATTGGCTGGCAGCACGCGACACCCCGGGCCGCCATTGGCCGCAGTGACACGCGACAGGCGCTAGCCTGGATGGGGGGAGTGGGGTAGGGGGGCGGCACGCGGGAGGAGGGGTGGGGGGCAGAGCGGCGCGTGCCGTTTTTAAAGGGGCGCCTCGCCTGCAGCAACCGGAGAGGAGCAGTGTGCACGCGACCTGTGTGTGTCCCCAGCCCGCTGCACTATCACCTGTTCTCAGTGTCGCCATGTCCCGCTTGCTGTCTGCTGCTGACTGGTGCGAAGAGCTGCCACCCGAGCCCTACCTGCTGGATGCCACCGACCCGCGAGCCTGGCTCTCCACCCCATCCCTGGCATCTGCCCCGGACTACCTGCTGTCCCAGCCCAGCCGGCGACACAAGGTGCGGGAGCTGTGGAAGCTGAAGGGGCTGCGGGTGGAGGAGGAGGAGGAGGACGACGACGACGATGAGGATGAGGATGGGGACGGTCTGTGCAGGCAGAGAGCCCCGACTGGCAAGGGCAACGGAGTACAGAAGCAGCGAAGGCTGGCAGCCAATGCCCGAGAGAGGAGGAGGATGCACGGGCTCAACCATGCATTTGACCAGCTCCGAAATGTCATCCCCTCCTTCAACAATGACAAAAAGTTGTCCAAGTATGAGACCCTGCAAATGGCCCAGATCTACATCAATGCCCTGTCAGATCTCCTGCAGGCACCCCCTGAGCACCCACAACCCTGTCCTCCATTCCCACTGCACCCAGGGGGGGAATCCAGAACTTTTCCAGGAGACTACTCGCTTCCACTTGACCCTCTGAACTACCCCTTCAAGGAGGGCAGCGCCCAGAAGGTAATGTCCCCATCTTCCTCACCTGGAGCCGCTGAGTCCTCGGGAGAAGACAGCAAAACTTCTCCGAGATCTCACAGAAGTGACGGAGAGTTCTCCCCACGCTCTCACTACAGCGACTCTGACGAGGCCAGCTAAAGACTCAATCCCTGAGTGCTGCCCAGTGGGGCATAGACTGAGCAATATACCACTGGGCGCATCACACCTGCACCCCCTGAGAACTTTGTTACCCAGCTGGGGTCATTCTCCTCAGCAGCTGGCATACAACTCACCAAACTCCAAAAAGAAGTGTCAAGAGGACGCCAAGAACTTGCCCGTACTCCCTGATCAGTGTCAAGACTCGGCAACCTTCTCTGTCACCTTGCCATTCATTAACCCCTGCAGTGCCAGCCATAGAACTACTGCCAGTGAACTACTGCCAGTGAATGGGTTAGCTCCATTTTTGCTTTTGCTCCCCCCCCCCCCCCCCCCCCTCAATATGCTTTTATTTAGTCTAAAATTCTGCCAACTGCCATGTTGTCTGTTCCATAACTCTGTTCCTCTGATCGCTTTGCCATTTGGTACCTCTGTAAGTCACTTCCAAATCAGAATGTCTTCCAAATTTTGTAATGCAATGCCTGGAACACTGAAAACGCTGCCTGCCTGTAAATAACTTGTACTTAAAACTGCCTTCTGACTGTAAATAATGGAGAGATGCTAGTTTTATACTACATATATTCCCGAATTTCTATAGCTTCTCGCGAAACTGCACTTTAACCTGCCAACGATGGCAACGGTAAAAAAAATAAATAAACAAAACAATAGTTAACAGTAAGGAAAACAAAACCTGGATTGTTCATTGAGAAAACGAAAACAAAATGCCAATTTGTTAACCCTTCATTTAGCCACTTGTTTAATTCTTGTCATACTTTGGATGAGGGAAACTATAATTCGGTTGTGTCAAAGTTTTTTTTTTGTTTTATTTCTTTGATTTCTCTGGCTTGTGGTATTAGATGATTATTTATTGTTGCGTTTGCTTCATGTTTTGTTTGTATTTTATACTTTTTTTCTATGAAAAAAGGGACCATATTATGTTAATTTAGTACAATTCATTGCCATCGTTTATTTACCGTTTTCTGAAATAAATAAAAACGAAATAACCGAATATGATGCCTGACTACGTTTTTTCCCTTTGATTTTACTATGTAAAAATGATGAGGGGTGATAAATGAATAAAAAAAATAATGTTAAGCAATCAATCCTGTATGTATGACTGTGAAAGAAGTAAAATGTTAAGGTGATATTAATTAGTAACGAAACAGGTTCGTGTCATTCTAGCTTTCTATAATGTATATCAGTATTTTCTATAACGGACTACGACGTTGTATACATTGATGGGACAACATCACAGGTTAAAAAGGTAATGCAAATGAGTTTTTACATTGGTGTGTTTCCTCAGAGTCTTATGGGGACCATACAACTTCAAAGACAACAGATTCGGCTAAAACGATTAAAAAACGAAGTTACATAAATTGTATGTCTATTAAAAAAACGGTTTTAACAGCTAATGAAGAATAGCGCAATAGTACTACTATGTTCAAAATATCACTGAATGGCTGTTTCTTTCACATCATATACAAATAATTCAAATGGATTAAAAATGAGAAAATCAGCTCCTAACGAATAAGAATATTGAGATCAATAGGGAATATTTCAGTTTTAAGTAAATAAGGGAATATGAGTTTCTCCTATCATCAGGGTGGCGTCAGGCAGAGGTCTTAGGCAAATAGTGTAGCCACACACACACCTTATACAATACAATTTCACTGCAATATTGGCATAATCAACTCTTGATATTCTCTCCATTCTCCATGAAACTATATTTCTTTCTCATTAGGTAAGCTGAGTTAAAGTGAATCAGTTACTTTATCAGTTAATAAGCTCTTCTATGCAGAGTCCTTCTTTTCTTCTGTGTTGTTTTCTAAAGGCTCATACACATATCCAACTTAGTGCACAACCAACCGCACAATATGACCAACCACACAAGTTGTTTACATGACAAGTATGTACACAAACATGCCAACCAACGAAACAACCAACTGTGCACATGCCAAACAACAAATTGCACAACATGTCTACATTGAAATACAAGATTGTTCAAAAAGAGGTGTACACGCATTCCAACCTGCCTGATAAAGTTAGTCAGCTTGATCATCCAGTTGGATCTGGCAAACAACCTGTTATCATTTGGTCATCTGGTTGTTTGCCAGCCAAAGTACACACCCAACTTATCTTCCAACAGACAAGTTTTGAAGATAGTTGGACAGATTGTTGGTAGGTGTGTAATGCTGGGATTGAACGATACGTTTTTTTGCGTTCAATTTGGCGCGCGATCTATTAGCCATTCGATTTCCTGCTCGATTCTCTTATCTTCCACTCATTTTTCTTATCTTTTTTTCATTGACTTCTATAAGAAATCGAGCGGATATGAATCGAGCGGAACATCAGACATGTCGGAATTTTATCATTGAAGGCATCTATCAGAACGATTATTACAAAAAAATGTAGCGTGTAATCCCAGCACAAGAACCTTTATTCTCTCTCAGGCCCCTATTCAATTCTCATTTTCTTCTGAATTTCCCCCTCGGTGATATTTCCATACCTTATTAGTGAAATGCTGTTTAAGCCATCAGCAAGCAAAAAAAGCACAATTGTTTTTCAGTCATTTTTCACCTACTTTTTGGTACTTTTACAATTGCAGAATTCTGAAAAGTTTTTTGAAACAGGTGGAAAATAATCTCCTAGGAGAAAATTTAGGAGAAATTGTGAATAGACTAAGGGCCACATTTGTAATCTGCATTCCTAATCTAACGCCCAAGTGTGAATTATATGTTGGACTTTAATTAAAATCATATTACAATAACAATAAACAATACTATTATTATTATTATTATTATTAGTGTTATTATCATTTTTATGTATAATCTCAGCTAGTACAAGGAAGCCCACTGGGCCTCTGGTGAGCACAATGCCACATTCTGATCGCTGAGGACACAGCTCTGTCTCAGGCATGACAAAGCCGGCTTAGGTATCATCTCTACCCCAACATTTGCTGTCCCTTGTTGGCAACCTGTAAAAGGACAGAAGCACGTGCAGAACACTTGAGGGACTGATCTGTCAACAAAGTAACTTTGTCCTCAGCAGGGCTCTAGTGTGTCTTTTCTGTGGTCCCCCCTGCGATGGTCTCAGAGGGTGATTAGATGGTGTAGAAATGCTTCAGGTGATGATGTGTCGGTGGGAGGGGCAGGCAGAGAAGCGCACCTGTCCCTTTGATAACCCCGCTCTGGGAGCTTTGCACCATTTCAGATACATATCAGGGATCCTGTTGCTAAATAAATCAGGTTAAAACCTCCACCACGATGCTGGGTCACTTGGAAGCTGCTCCAGATCCATGTACCACATAGGTGAAAAGTTCAGCATGAGCATCATTTATCTTTTATTATGGCACTGTAATTATGTATGTGGGTTAGCGGATTATAAAGAATAACATAAGAATCCTCTTCTTTTCTCACCTATATCAGCACTTTTCTCCATCTGGTCTGTATTTGTCTATATTTTTCTTTCCTTTTCTCTCCATTTTGCCTTTCTCTGTTCCTGTCTCCCTCCATTGCTTGATGCGATTTCCCTCTCTATTCCTGTAACCATATTAGCTCTTATTTCCCCAAAACTTTCTTCTAGAAGGTGACTTTTCATCTTCTGTTTAAATAACTTTTCAGCCCACTGCAATTGTAGTGGATGAAAGAGTACTGTAAGAGTACTATTCCGAATACGGTCTTGCTTACCTATGACTTATTTTATTAACACGTTATTTTAAACAAAAGATGACACTTTTCCCAAGGAAAAAACTAATGAGAAAAGGTAAAGTGAATAATGACCAACTCAACTGATTATATGGTGTGGAGTAACCCCTAGTAACTAGTCACCATGCCACTACCCATTACTGCCGTTATCTCTCCTACGCATTACTTGCCCTAGACTACCTAAGGTGAAATCCAGTTGCTTGCCACAGGACTCATTCCAAAAGACTTTGCAACCTATCTTCTTGCACTCCATGCAAAATAACACCTTCAAAAGGTATTATATTCTTAGCTGCTTTTCAGTTACCTACAAATAGCAGTTTATTGTTTTTAGACCTCTATAACACGCGGAGAGATCGAAGGACATCAGCTCAAAGTGTTATAATACAGTGGCAATGCAAAGCTGAAACAGCCAGGAAAGATGCGCTCCTTTAATTAAAAAATAAATACCTTATACGGTTTGTGAATTAAGCCCTGAGTATGAACGCAACTTGTCCATCATAATTCGCTCTCTTCTATTCCCTCTTTCTGTTGGCAAAAGAAATTTGAATGAACTGAAGCAATTCTTTAGACCTCCCCAACTACACACACAAGCTCCTGACATCTCATCTGTCTATCTCTCTACCCTCATACAAGTTCAAGAAATCCAATGCTTATCCCCTGATGTAAATGAAACAAAGAAGATGATCTGTAATACTAAACTATTTGAGGCGTGAATCGGAGAAGTCTTTAATGAAATAAATCGAGAGGATGATAGCATATTAAATGACCTATCAAATCCAGTATCTAGACAGGGCGCTTAGCTGACTCTAGTGCCTGAAATCTCTTTCACATCTACAGAAAGGAGCTGACATGAGCTGAGAGTCTGCTTGAATTCCGTCCAATTTCTGAGGCTTCTCTTTGTGGAATAAAGAGCTTAGATGTTAACGGTTCACTCCCCATGCTACTGACACTCTAGCGCCATGCACTAACGTTTACTACTTGATCCAGAGAAGGTGCCGTGCCCACACTTGGCAGAAGGCATCTCCACAATCCATTAGCAAGCTGTAACGTATAGCTGCAGGTTGCTGCAATCTCATTAATATTTTGGATATAGCTGAATATTGAGCATTTCACAGAGCACATTCTCCATATGCCAGCCGGGCCAGCCCCACTCCTGCCATGCTGGCTGACTCCTTTCTCTCCATTATTACCAATTAGCCTCTAC